>NC_141699.1:504747154-504784654 GCF_964263255.1 Lissotriton vulgaris
ACAAGCAAGCAAACCACTCTGAAAAAAAAAAGCCTACAGCACCTGGTATTCCCAGGCGGTCTCCCATCCAGGTACTAACCAGGCCCGACCCTGCTTAACTTCTGAGATCGGACGAGATCAGGTGCTTTCAGGGTGGTATGGCTGTAGGCTCTAGGAGCACTGGTTTTGGGCCTCTTAGCTTTCTTCGCTCAGCTTCAGTACAAGCAAGCAAACCACTCTGAAAAAAAAAAGCCTACAGCACCTGGTATTCCCAGGCGGTCTCCCATCCAGGTACTAACCAGGCCCGACCCTGCTTAACTTCTGAGATCGGACGAGATCAGGTGCTTTCAGGGTGGTATGGCCGTAGGCTCTAGGAGCACTGGTTTTGGGCCTCTTAGCTTTCTTCGCTCAGCTTCAGTACAAGCAAGCAAACCACTCTGAAAAAAAAAGCCTACAGCACCTGGTATTCCCAGGCGGTCTCCCATCCAGGTACTAATCAGGCCCGACCCTGCTTAACTTCTGAGATCGGACGAGATCAGGTGCTTTCAGGGTGGTATGGCCGTAGGCTCTAGGAGGACTGGTTTTGGGCCTCTTAGCTTTCTTCGCTCAGCTTCAGTACAAGCAAGCAAACCACTCTGAAAAAAAAAAGCCTACAGCACCTGGTATTCCCAGGCGGTCTCCCATCCAGGTACTAACCAGGCCCGACCCTGCTTAACTTCTGAGATCGGACGAGATCAGGTGCTTTCAGGGTGGTATGGCCGTAGGCTCTAGGAGCACTGGTTTTGGGCCTCTTAGCTTTCTTCGCTCAGCTTCAGTACAAGCAAGCAAACCACTCTGAAAAAAAAAAGCCTACAGCACCTGGTATTCCCAGGCGGTCTCCCATCCAGGTACTAACCAGGCCCGACCCTGCTTAACTTCTGAGATCGGACGAGATCAGGTGCTTTCAGGGTGGTATGGCCGTAGGCTCTAGGAGCACTGGTTTTGGGCCTCTTAGCTTTCTTCGCTCAGCTTCAGTACAAGCAAGCAAACCACTCTGAAAAAAAAAAGCCTACAGCACCTGGTATTCCCAGGCGGTCTCCCATCCAGGTACTAACCAGGCCCGACCCTGCTTAACTTCTGAGATCGGACGAGATCAGGTGCTTTCAGGGTGGTATGGCCGTAGGCTCTAGGAGCACTGGTTTTGGGCCTCTTAGCTTTCTTCGCTCAGCTTCAGTACAAGCAAGCAAACCACTCTGAAAAAAAAAAGCCTACAGCACCTGGTATTCCCAGGCGGTCTCCCATCCAGGTACTAACCAGGCCCGACCCTGCTTAACTTCTGAGATCGGACGAGATCAGGTGCTTTCAGGGTGGTGTGGCCGTAGGCTCTAGGAGCACTGGTTTTGGGCCTCTTAGCTTTCTTCGCTCAGCTTCAGTACAAGCAAGCAAACCACTCTGAAAAAAAAAAGCCTACAGCACCTGGTATTCCCAGGCGGTGTCCCATCCAGGTACTAACCAGGCCCGACCCTGCTTAACTTCTGAGATCAGACGAGATCAGGTGCTGTCAGGGTGGTATGGCCGTAGGCTCTAGGAGCACTGGTTTTGGGCCTCTTAGCTTTCTTCGCTCAGCTTCAGTACAAGCAAGCAAACCACTCTGAAAAAAAAAAGCCTACAGCACCTGGTATTCCCAGGCGGTCTCCCATCCAGGTACTAACCAGGCCCGACCCTGCTTAACTTCTGAGATCGGACGAGATCAGGTGCTGTCAGGGTGGTATGGCCGTAGGCTCTAGGAGCACTGGTTTTGGGCCTCTTAGCTTTCTTCGCTCAGCTTCAGTACAAGCAAGCAAACCACTCTGAAAAAAAAAAGCCTACAGCACCTGGTATTCCCAGGCGGTCTCCCATCCAGGTACTAACCAGGCCCGACCCTGCTTAACTTCTGAGATCGGACGAGATCAGGTGCTGTCAGGGTGGTATGGCCATAGGCTCTAGGAGCACTGGTTTTGGGCCTCTTAGCTTTCTTCGCTCAGCTTCAGTACAAGCAAGCAAACCACTCTGAAAAAAAAAAGCCTACAGCACCTGGTATTCCCAGGCGGTCTCCCATCCAGGTACTAACCAGGCCCGACCCTGCTTAACTTCTGAGATCGGACGAGATCAGGTGCTTTCAGGGTGGTATGGCCGTAGGCTCTAGGAGCACTGGTTTTGGGCCTCTTAGCTTTCTTCGCTCAGCTTCAGTACAAGCAAGCAAACCACTCTGAAAAAAAAAAGCCTACAGCACCTGGTATTCCCAGGCGGTCTCCCATCCAGGTACTAACCAGGCCCGACCCTGCTTAACTTCTGAGATCGGACGAGATCAGGTGCTGTCAGGGTGGTATGGCCGTAGGCTCTAGGAGCACTGGTTTTGGGCCTCTTAGCTTTCTTCGCTCAGCTTCAGTACAAGCAAGCAAACCACTCTGAAAAAAAAAAGCCTACAGCACCTGGTATTCCCAGGCGGTCTCCCATCCAGGTACTAACCAGGCCCGACCCTGCTTAACTTCTGAGATCGGACGAGATCAGGTGCTTTCAGGGTGGTATGGCCGTAGGCTCTAGGAGCACTGGTTTTGGGCCTCTTAGCTTTCTTCGCTCAGCTTCAGTACAAGCAAGCAAACCACTCTGAAAAAAAAAAGCCTACAGCACCTGGTATTCCCAGGCGGTCTCCCATCCAGGTACTAACCAGGCCCGACCCTGCTTAACTTCTGAGATCGGACGAGATCAGGTGCTTTCAGGGTGGTATGGCCGTAGGCTCTAGGAGCACTGGTTTTGGGCCTCTTAGCTTTCTTCGCTCAGCTTCAGTACAAGCAAGCAAACCACTCTGAAAAAAAAAAGCCTACAGCACCTGGTATTCCCAGGCGGTCTCCCATCCAGGTACTAACCAGGCCCCTGAGATCGGACGAGATCAGGTGCTTTCAGGGTGGTATGGCCGTAGGCTCTAGGAGCACTGGTTTTGGGCCTCTTAGCTTTCTTCGCTCAGCTTCAGTGCAAGCAAACCACTCTGAAAAAAAAAAGCCTACAGCACCTGGTATTCCCAGGCGGTCTCCCATCCAGGTACTAACCAGGCCCGACCCTGCTTAACTTCTGAGATCGGACGAGATCAGGTGCTTTCAGGGTGGTATGGCCGTAGGCTCTAGGAGCACTGGTTTTGGGCCTCTTAGCTTTCTTCGCTCAGCTTCAGTACAAGCAAGCAAACCACTCTGAAAAAAAAAAGCCTACAGCACCTGGTATTCCCAGGCGGTCTCCCATCCAGGTACTAACCAGGCCCGACCCTGCTTAACTTCTGAGATCGGACGAGATCAGGTGCTTTCAGGGTGGTATGGCCGTCGGCTCTAGGAGCACTGGTTTTGGGCCTCTTAGCTTTCTTCGCTCAGCTTCAGTACAAGCAAGCAAACCACTCTGAAAAAAAAAAGCCTACAGCACCTGGTATTCCCAGGCGGTCTCCCATCCAGGTACTAACCAGGCCCGACCCTGCTTAACTTCTGAGATCGGACGAGATCAGGTGCTTTCAGGGTGGTATGGCCGTCGGCTCTAGGAGCACTGGTTTTGGGCCTCTTAGCTTTCTTCGCTCAGCTTCAGTACAAGCAAGCAAACCACTCTGAAAAAAAAAAGCCTACAGCACCTGGTATTCCCAGGCGGTCTCCCATCCAGGTACTAACCAGGCCCGACCCTGCTTAACTTCTGAGATCGGACGAGATCAGGTGCTTTCAGGGTGGTATGGCCGTAGGCTCTAGGAGCACTGGTTTTGGGCCTCTTAGCTTTCTTCGCTCAGCTTCAGTACAAGCAAGCAAACCACTCTGAAAAAAAAAAGCCTACAGCACCTGGTATTCCCAGGCGGTCTCCCATCCAGGTACTAACCAGGCCCGACCCTGCTTAACTTCTGAGATCGGACGAGATCAGGTGCTTTCAGGGTGGTATGGCCGTAGGCTCTAGGAGCACTGGTTTTGGGCCTCTTAGCTTTCTTCGCTCAGCTTCAGTACAAGCAAGCAAACCACTCTGAAAAAAAAAAGCCTACAGCACCTGGTATTCCCAGGCGGTCTCCCATCCAGGTACTAACCAGGCCCGACCCTGCTTAACTTCTGAGATCGGACGAGATCAGGTGCTTTCAGGGTGGTATGGCCGTAGGCTCTAGGAGCACTGGTTTTGGGCCTCTTAGCTTTCTTCGCTCAGCTTCAGTACAAGCAAGCAAACCACTCTGAAAAAAAAAAGCCTACAGCACCTGGTATTCCCAGGCGGTCTCCCATCCAGGTACTAACCAGGCCCGACCCTGCTTAACTTCTGAGATCGGACGAGATCAGGTGCTTTCAGGGTGGTATGGCCGTAGGCTCTAGGAGCACTGGTTTTGGGCCTCTTAGCTTTCTTCGCTCAGCTTCAGTACAAGCAAGCAAACCACTCTGAAAAAAAAAAGCCTACAGCACCTGGTATTCCCAGGCGGTCTCCCATCCAGGTACTAACCAGGCCCGACCCTGCTTAACTTCTGAGATCGGACGAGATCAGGTGCTTTCAGGGTGGTATGGCCGTAGGCTCTAGGAGCACTGGTTTTGGGCCTCTTAGCTTTCTTCGCTCAGCTTCAGTACAAGCAAGCAAACCACTCTGAAAAAAAAAAGCCTACAGCACCTGGTATTCCCAGGCGGTCTCCCATCCAGGTACTAACCAGGCCCGACCCTGCTTAACTTCTGAGATCGGACGAGATCAGGTGCTTTCAGGGTGGTATGGCCGTAGGCTCTAGGAGCACTGGTTTTGGGCCTCTTAGCTTTCTTCGCTCAGCTTCAGTACAAGCAAGCAAACCACTCTGAAAAAAAAAAGCCTACAGCACCTGGTATTCCCAGGCGGTCTCCCATCCAGGTACTAACCAGGCCCGACCCTGCTTAACTTCTGAGATCGGACGAGATCAGGTGCTTTCAGGGTGGTATGGCCGTAGGCTCTAGGAGCACTGGTTTTGGGCCTCTTAGCTTTCTTCGCTCAGCTTCAGTACAAGCAAGCAAACCACTCTGAAAAAAAAAAGCCTACAGCACCTGGTATTCCCAGGCGGTCTCCCATCCAGGTACTAACCAGGCCCGACCCTGCTTAACTTCTGAGATCGGACGAGATCAGGTGCTTTCAGGGTGGTATGGCCGTAGGCTCTAGGAGCACTGGTTTTGGGCCTCTTAGCTTTCTTCGCTCAGCTTCAGTACAAGCAAGCAAACCACTCTGAAAAAAAAAAGCCTACAGCACCTGGTATTCCCAGGCGGTCTCCCATCCAGGTACTAACCAGGCCCGACCCTGCTTAACTTCTGAGATCGGACGAGATCAGGTGCTTTCAGGGTGGTATGGCCGTAGGCTCTAGGAGCACTGGTTTTGGGCCTCTTAGCTTTCTTCGCTCAGCTTCAGTACAAGCAAGCAAACCACTCTGAAAAAAAAAGCCTACAGCACCTGGTATTCCCAGGCGGTCTCCCATCCAGGTACTAACCAGGCCCGACCCTGCTTAACTTCTGAGATCGGACGAGATCAGGTGCTTTCAGGGTGGTATGGCCGTAGGCTCTAGGAGCACTGGTTTTGGGCCTCTTAGCTTTCTTCGCTCAGCTTCAGTACAAGCAAGCAAACCACTCTGAAAAAAAAAAGCCTACAGCACCTGGTATTCCCAGGCGGTCTCCCATCCAGGTACTAACCAGGCCCGACCCTGCTTAACTTCTGAGATCGGACGAGATCAGGTGCTTTCAGGGTGGTATGGCCGTAGGCTCTAGGAGCACTGGTTTTGGGCCTCTTAGCTTTCTTCGCTCAGCTTCAGTACAAGCAAGCAAACCACTCTGAAAAAAAAAAGCCTACAGCACCTGGTATTCCCAGGCGGTCTCCCATCCAGGTACTAACCAGGCCCGACCCTGCTTAACTTCTGAGATCGGACGAGATCAGGTGCTTTCAGGGTGGTATGGCCGTAGGCTCTAGGAGCACTGGTTTTGGGCCTCTTAGCTTTCTTCGCTCAGCTTCAGTACAAGCAAGCAAACCACTCTGAAAAAAAAAAGCCTACAGCACCTGGTATTCCCAGGCGGTCTCCCATCCAGGTACTAACCAGGCCCGACCCTGCTTAACTTCTGAGATCGGACGAGATCAGGTGCTTTCAGGGTGGTATGGCCGTAGGCTCTAGGAGCACTGGTTTTGGGCCTCTTAGCTTTCTTCGCTCAGCTTCAGTACAAGCAAGCAAACCACTCTGAAAAAAAAAAGCCTACAGCACCTGGTATTCCCAGGCGGTCTCCCATCCAGGTACTAACCAGGCCCGACCCTGCTTAACTTCTGAGATCGGACGAGATCAGGTGCTTTCAGGGTGGTATGGCCGTAGGCTCTAGGAGCACTGGTTTTGGGCCTCTTAGCTTTCTTCGCTCAGCTTCAGTACAAGCAAGCAAACCACTCTGAAAAAAAAAAGCCTACAGCACCTGGTATTCCCAGGCGGTCTCCCATCCAGGTACTAACCAGGCCCGACCCTGCTTAACTTCTGAGATCGGACGAGATCAGGTGCTTTCAGGGTGGTATGGCCGTAGGCTCTAGGAGCACTGGTTTTGGGCCTCTTAGCTTTCTTCGCTCAGCTTCAGTACAAGCAAGCAAACCACTCTGAAAAAAAAAGCCTACAGCACCTGGTATTCCCAGGCGGTCTCCCATCCAGGTACTAACCAGGCCCGACCCTGCTTAACTTCTGAGATCGGACGAGATCAGGTGCTTTCAGGGTGGTATGGCCGTAGGCTCTAGGAGCACTGGTTTTGGGCCTCTTAGCTTTCTTCGCTCAGCTTCAGTACAAGCAAGCAAACCACTCTGAAAAAAAAAAGCCTACAGCACCTGGTATTCCCAGGCGGTCTCCCATCCAGGTACTAACCAGGCCCGACCCTGCTTAACTTCTGAGATCGGACGAGATCAGGTGCTTTCAGGGTGGTATGGCCGTAGGCTCTAGGAGCACTGGTTTTGGGCCTCTTAGCTTTCTTCGCTCAGCTTCAGTACAAGCAAGCAAACCACTCTGAAAAAAAAAAGCCTACAGCACCTGGTATTCCCAGGCGGTCTCCCATCCAGGTACTAACCAGGCCCGACCCTGCTTAACTTCTGAGATCGGACGAGATCAGGTGCTTTCAGGGTGGTATGGCCGTAGGCTCTAGGAGCACTGGTTTTGGGCCTCTTAGCTTTCTTCGCTCAGCTTCAGTACAAGCAAGCAAACCACTCTGAAAAAAAAAAGCCTACAGCACCTGGTATTCCCAGGCGGTCTCCCATCCAGGTACTAACCAGGCCCGACCCTGCTTAACTTCTGAGATCGGACGAGATCAGGTGCTTTCAGGGTGGTATGGCCGTAGGCTCTAGGAGCACTGGTTTTGGGCCTCTTAGCTTTCTTCGCTCAGCTTCAGTACAAGCAAGCAAACCACTCTGAAAAAAAAAAGCCTACAGCACCTGGTATTCCCAGGCGGTCTCCCATCCAGGTACTAACCAGGCCCGACCCTGCTTAACTTCTGAGATCGGACGAGATCAGGTGCTTTCAGGGTGGTATGGCCGTAGGCTCTAGGAGCACTGGTTTTGGGCCTCTTAGCTTTCTTCGCTCAGCTTCAGTACAAGCAAGCAAACCACTCTGAAAAAAAAAAGCCTACAGCACCTGGTATTCCCAGGCGGTCTCCCATCCAGGTACTAACCAGGCCCGACCCTGCTTAACTTCTGAGATCGGACGAGATCAGGTGCTTTCAGGGTGGTATGGCCGTAGGCTCTAGGAGCACTGGTTTTGGGCCTCTTAGCTTTCTTCGCTCAGCTTCAGTACAAGCAAGCAAACCACTCTGAAAAAAAAAAGCCTACAGCACCTGGTATTCCCAGGCGGTCTCCCATCCAGGTACTAACCAGGCCCGACCCTGCTTAACTTCTGAGATCGGACGAGATCAGGTGCTTTCAGGGTGGTATGGCCGTAGGCTCTAGGAGCACTGGTTTTGGGCCTCTTAGCTTTCTTCGCTCAGCTTCAGTACAAGCAAGCAAACCACTCTGAAAAAAAAAAGCCTACAGCACCTGGTATTCCCAGGCGGTCTCCCATCCAGGTACTAACCAGGCCCGACCCTGCTTAACTTCTGAGATCGGACGAGATCAGGTGCTTTCAGGGTGGTATGGCCGTAGGCTCTAGGAGCACTGGTTTTGGGCCTCTTAGCTTTCTTCGCTCAGCTTCAGTACAAGCAAGCAAACCACTCTGAAAAAAAAAAGCCTACAGCACCTGGTATTCCCAGGCGGTCTCCCATCCAGGTACTAACCAGGCCCGACCCTGCTTAACTTCTGAGATCGGACGAGATCAGGTGCTTTCAGGGTGGTATGGCCGTAGGCTCTAGGAGCACTGGTTTTGGGCCTCTTAGCTTTCTTCGCTCAGCTTCAGTACAAGCAAGCAAACCACTCTGAAAAAAAAAAGCCTACAGCACCTGGTATTCCCAGGCGGTCTCCCATCCAGGTACTAACCAGGCCCGACCCTGCTTAACTTCTGAGATCGGACGAGATCAGGTGCTTTCAGGGTGGTATGGCCGTAGGCTCTAGGAGCACTGGTTTTGGGCCTCTTAGCTTTCTTCGCTCAGCTTCAGTACAAGCAAGCAAACCACTCTGAAAAAAAAAAGCCTACAGCACCTGGTATTCCCAGGCGGTCTCCCATCCAGGTACTAACCAGGCCCGACCCTGCTTAACTTCTGAGATCGGACGAGATCAGGTGCTTTCAGGGTGGTATGGCCGTAGGCTCTAGGAGCACTGGTTTTGGGCCTCTTAGCTTTCTTCGCTCAGCTTCAGTACAAGCAAGCAAACCACTCTGAAAAAAAAAAGCCTACAGCACCTGGTATTCCCAGGCGGTCTCCCATCCAGGTACTAACCAGGCCCGACCCTGCTTAACTTCTGAGATCGGACGAGATCAGGTGCTTTCAGGGTGGTATGGCCGTAGGCTCTAGGAGCACTGGTTTTGGGCCTCTTAGCTTTCTTCGCTCAGCTTCAGTACAAGCAAGCAAACCACTCTGAAAAAAAAAAGCCTACAGCACCTGGTATTCCCAGGCGGTCTCCCATCCAGGTACTAACCAGGCCCGACCCTGCTTAACTTCTGAGATCGGACGAGATCAGGTGCTTTCAGGGTGGTATGGCCGTAGGCTCTAGGAGCACTGGTTTTGGGCCTCTTAGCTTTCTTCGCTCAGCTTCAGTACAAGCAAGCAAACCACTCTGAAAAAAAAAAGCCTACAGCACCTGGTATTCCCAGGCGGTCTCCCATCCAGGTACTAACCAGGCCCGACCCTGCTTAACTTCTGAGATCGGACGAGATCAGGTGCTTTCAGGGTGGTATGGCCGTAGGCTCTAGGAGCACTGGTTTTGGGCCTCTTAGCTTTCTTCGCTCAGCTTCAGTACAAGCAAGCAAACCACTCTGAAAAAAAAAAGCCTACAGCACCTGGTATTCCCAGGCGGTCTCCCATCCAGGTACTAACCAGGCCCGACCCTGCTTAACTTCTGAGATCGGACGAGATCAGGTGCTTTCAGGGTGGTATGGCCGTAGGCTCTAGGAGCACTGGTTTTGGGCCTCTTAGCTTTCTTCGCTCAGCTTCAGTACAAGCAAGCAAACCACTCTGAAAAAAAAAAGCCTACAGCACCTGGTATTCCCAGGCGGTCTCCCATCCAGGTACTAACCAGGCCCGACCCTGCTTAACTTCTGAGATCGGACGAGATCAGGTGCTTTCAGGGTGGTATGGCCGTAGGCTCTAGGAGCACTGGTTTTGGGCCTCTTAGCTTTCTTCGCTCAGCTTCAGTACAAGCAAGCAAACCACTCTGAAAAAAAAAAGCCTACAGCACCTGGTATTCCCAGGCGGTCTCCCATCCAGGTACTAACCAGGCCCGACCCTGCTTAACTTCTGAGATCGGACGAGATCAGGTGCTTTCAGGGTGGTATGGCCGTAGGCTCTAGGAGCACTGGTTTTGGGCCTCTTAGCTTTCTTCGCTCAGCTTCAGTACAAGCAAGCAAACCACTCTGAAAAAAAAAAGCCTACAGCACCTGGTATTCCCAGGCGGTCTCCCATCCAGGTACTAACCAGGCCCGACCCTGCTTAACTTCTGAGATCGGACGAGATCAGGTGCTTTCAGGGTGGTATGGCCGTAGGCTCTAGGAGCACTGGTTTTGGGCCTCTTAGCTTTCTTCGCTCAGCTTCAGTACAAGCAAGCAAACCACTCTGAAAAAAAAAAGCCTACAGCACCTGGTATTCCCAGGCGGTCTCCCATCCAGGTACTAACCAGGCCCGACCCTGCTTAACTTCTGAGATCGGACGAGATCAGGTGCTTTCAGGGTGGTATGGCCGTAGGCTCTAGGAGCACTGGTTTTGGGCCTCTTAGCTTTCTTCGCTCAGCTTCAGTACAAGCAAGCAAACCACTCTGAAAAAAAAAAGCCTACAGCACCTGGTATTCCCAGGCGGTCTCCCATCCAGGTACTAACCAGGCCCGACCCTGCTTAACTTCTGAGATCGGACGAGATCAGGTGCTTTCAGGGTGGTATGGCCGTAGGCTCTAGGAGCACTGGTTTTGGGCCTCTTAGCTTTCTTCGCTCAGCTTCAGTACAAGCAAGCAAACCACTCTGAAAAAAAAAAGCCTACAGCACCTGGTATTCCCAGGCGGTCTCCCATCCAGGTACTAACCAGGCCCGACCCTGCTTAACTTCTGAGATCGGACGAGATCAGGTGCTTTCAGGGTGGTATGGCCGTAGGCTCTAGGAGCACTGGTTTTGGGCCTCTTAGCTTTCTTCGCTCAGCTTCAGTACAAGCAAGCAAACCACTCTGAAAAAAAAAAGCCTACAGCACCTGGTATTCCCAGGCGGTCTCCCATCCAGGTACTAACCAGGCCCGACCCTGCTTAACTTCTGAGATCGGACGAGATCAGGTGCTTTCAGGGTGGTATGGCCGTAGGCTCTAGGAGCACTGGTTTTGGGCCTCTTAGCTTTCTTCGCTCAGCTTCAGTACAAGCAAGCAAACCACTCTGAAAAAAAAAAGCCTACAGCACCTGGTATTCCCAGGCGGTCTCCCATCCAGGTACTAACCAGGCCCGACCCTGCTTAACTTCTGAGATCGGACGAGATCAGGTGCTTTCAGGGTGGTATGGCCGTAGGCTCTAGGAGCACTGGTTTTGGGCCTCTTAGCTTTCTTCGCTCAGCTTCAGTACAAGCAAGCAAACCACTCTGAAAAAAAAAAGCCTACAGCACCTGGTATTCCCAGGCGGTCTCCCATCCAGGTACTAACCAGGCCCGACCCTGCTTAACTTCTGAGATCGGACGAGATCAGGTGCTTTCAGGGTGGTATGGCCGTAGGCTCTAGGAGCACTGGTTTTGGGCCTCTTAGCTTTCTTCGCTCAGCTTCAGTACAAGCAAGCAAACCACTCTGAAAAAAAAAAGCCTACAGCACCTGGTATTCCCAGGCGGTCTCCCATCCAGGTACTAACCAGGCCCGACCCTGCTTAACTTCTGAGATCGGACGAGATCAGGTGCTTTCAGGGTGGTATGGCCGTAGGCTCTAGGAGCACTGGTTTTGGGCCTCTTAGCTTTCTTCGCTCAGCTTCAGTACAAGCAAGCAAACCACTCTGAAAAAAAAAAGCCTACAGCACCTGGTATTCCCAGGCGGTCTCCCATCCAGGTACTAACCAGGCCCGACCCTGCTTAACTTCTGAGATCGGACGAGATCAGGTGCTTTCAGGGTGGTATGGCCGTAGGCTCTAGGAGCACTGGTTTTGGGCCTCTTAGCTTTCTTCGCTCAGCTTCAGTACAAGCAAGCAAACCACTCTGAAAAAAAAAAGCCTACAGCACCTGGTATTCCCAGGCGGTCTCCCATCCAGGTACTAACCAGGCCCGACCCTGCTTAACTTCTGAGATCGGACGAGATCAGGTGCTTTCAGGGTGGTATGGCCGTAGGCTCTAGGAGCACTGGTTTTGGGCCTCTTAGCTTTCTTCGCTCAGCTTCAGTACAAGCAAGCAAACCACTCTGAAAAAAAAAAGCCTACAGCACCTGGTATTCCCAGGCGGTCTCCCATCCAGGTACTAACCAGGCCCGACCCTGCTTAACTTCTGAGATCGGACGAGATCAGGTGCTTTCAGGGTGGTATGGCCGTAGGCTCTAGGAGCACTGGTTTTGGGCCTCTTAGCTTTCTTCGCTCAGCTTCAGTACAAGCAAGCAAACCACTCTGAAAAAAAAAAGCCTACAGCACCTGGTATTCCCAGGCGGTCTCCCATCCAGGTACTAACCAGGCCCGACCCTGCTTAACTTCTGAGATCGGACGAGATCAGGTGCTTTCAGGGTGGTATGGCCGTAGGCTCTAGGAGCACTGGTTTTGGGCCTCTTAGCTTTCTTCGCTCAGCTTCAGTACAAGCAAGCAAACCACTCTGAAAAAAAAAAGCCTACAGCACCTGGTATTCCCAGGCGGTCTCCCATCCAGGTACTAACCAGGCCCGACCCTGCTTAACTTCTGAGATCGGACGAGATCAGGTGCTTTCAGGGTGGTATGGCCGTAGGCTCTAGGAGCACTGGTTTTGGGCCTCTTAGCTTTCTTCGCTCAGCTTCAGTACAAGCAAGCAAACCACTCTGAAAAAAAAAAGCCTACAGCACCTGGTATTCCCAGGCGGTCTCCCATCCAGGTACTAACCAGGCCCGACCCTGCTTAACTTCTGAGATCGGACGAGATCAGGTGCTTTCAGGGTGGTATGGCCGTAGGCTCTAGGAGCACTGGTTTTGGGCCTCTTAGCTTTCTTCGCTCAGCTTCAGTACAAGCAAGCAAACCACTCTGAAAAAAAAAAGCCTACAGCACCTGGTATTCCCAGGCGGTCTCCCATCCAGGTACTAACCAGGCCCGACCCTGCTTAACTTCTGAGATCGGACGAGATCAGGTGCTTTCAGGGTGGTATGGCCGTAGGCTCTAGGAGCACTGGTTTTGGGCCTCTTAGCTTTCTTCGCTCAGCTTCAGTACAAGCAAGCAAACCACTCTGAAAAAAAAAAGCCTACAGCACCTGGTATTCCCAGGCGGTCTCCCATCCAGGTACTAACCAGGCCCGACCCTGCTTAACTTCTGAGATCGGACGAGATCAGGTGCTTTCAGGGTGGTATGGCCGTAGGCTCTAGGAGCACTGGTTTTGGGCCTCTTAGCTTTCTTCGCTCAGCTTCAGTACAAGCAAGCAAACCACTCTGAAAAAAAAAAGCCTACAGCACCTGGTATTCCCAGGCGGTCTCCCATCCAGGTACTAACCAGGCCCGACCCTGCTTAACTTCTGAGATCGGACGAGATCAGGTGCTTTCAGGGTGGTATGGCCGTAGGCTCTAGGAGCACTGGTTTTGGGCCTCTTAGCTTTCTTCGCTCAGCTTCAGTACAAGCAAGCAAACCACTCTGAAAAAAAAAAGCCTACAGCACCTGGTATTCCCAGGCGGTCTCCCATCCAGGTACTAACCAGGCCCGACCCTGCTTAACTTCTGAGATCGGACGAGATCAGGTGCTTTCAGGGTGGTATGGCCGTAGGCTCTAGGAGCACTGGTTTTGGGCCTCTTAGCTTTCTTCGCTCAGCTTCAGTACAAGCAAGCAAACCACTCTGAAAAAAAAAAGCCTACAGCACCTGGTATTCCCAGGCGGTCTCCCATCCAGGTACTAACCAGGCCCGACCCTGCTTAACTTCTGAGATCGGACGAGATCAGGTGCTTTCAGGGTGGTATGGCCGTAGGCTCTAGGAGCACTGGTTTTGGGCCTCTTAGCTTTCTTCGCTCAGCTTCAGTACAAGCAAGCAAACCACTCTGAAAAAAAAAAGCCTACAGCACCTGGTATTCCCAGGCGGTCTCCCATCCAGGTACTAACCAGGCCCGACCCTGCTTAACTTCTGAGATCGGACGAGATCAGGTGCTTTCAGGGTGGTATGGCCGTAGGCTCTAGGAGCACTGGTTTTGGGCCTCTTAGCTTTCTTCGCTCAGCTTCAGTACAAGCAAGCAAACCACTCTGAAAAAAAAAAGCCTACAGCACCTGGTATTCCCAGGCGGTCTCCCATCCAGGTACTAACCAGGCCCGACCCTGCTTAACTTCTGAGATCGGACGAGATCAGGTGCTTTCAGGGTGGTATGGCCGTAGGCTCTAGGAGCACTGGTTTTGGGCCTCTTAGCTTTCTTCGCTCAGCTTCAGTACAAGCAAGCAAACCACTCTGAAAAAAAAAAGCCTACAGCACCTGGTATTCCCAGGCGGTCTCCCATCCAGGTACTAACCAGGCCCGACCCTGCTTAACTTCTGAGATCGGACGAGATCAGGTGCTTTCAGGGTGGTATGGCCGTCGGCTCTAGGAGCACTGGTTTTGGGCCTCTTAGCTTTCTTCGCTCAGCTTCAGTACAAGCAAGCAAACCACTCTGAAAAAAAAAAGCCTACAGCACCTGGTATTCCCAGGCGGTCTCCCATCCAGGTACTAACCAGGCCCGACCCTGCTTAACTTCTGAGATCGGACGAGATCAGGTGCTTTCAGGGTGGTATGGCCGTCGGCTCTAGGAGCACTGGTTTTGGGCCTCTTAGCTTTCTTCGCTCAGCTTCAGTACAAGCAAGCAAACCACTCTGAAAAAAAAAAGCCTACAGCACCTGGTATTCCCAGGCGGTCTCCCATCCAGGTACTAACCAGGCCCGACCCTGCTTAACTTCTGAGATCGGACGAGATCAGGTGCTTTCAGGGTGGTATGGCCGTAGGCTCTAGGAGCACTGGTTTTGGGCCTCTTAGCTTTCTTCGCTCAGCTTCAGTACAAGCAAGCAAACCACTCTGAAAAAAAAAAGCCTACAGCACCTGGTATTCCCAGGCGGTCTCCCATCCAGGTACTAACCAGGCCCGACCCTGCTTAACTTCTGAGATCGGACGAGATCAGGTGCTTTCAGGGTGGTATGGCCGTAGGCTCTAGGAGCACTGGTTTTGGGCCTCTTAGCTTTCTTCGCTCAGCTTCAGTACAAGCAAGCAAACCACTCTGAAAAAAAAAAGCCTACAGCACCTGGTATTCCCAGGCGGTCTCCCATCCAGGTACTAACCAGGCCCGACCCTGCTTAACTTCTGAGATCGGACGAGATCAGGTGCTTTCAGGGTGGTATGGCCGTAGGCTCTAGGAGCACTGGTTTTGGGCCTCTTAGCTTTCTTCGCTCAGCTTCAGTACAAGCAAGCAAACCACTCTGAAAAAAAAAAGCCTACAGCACCTGGTATTCCCAGGCGGTCTCCCATCCAGGTACTAACCAGGCCCGACCCTGCTTAACTTCTGAGATCGGACGAGATCAGGTGCTTTCAGGGTGGTATGGCCGTAGGCTCTAGGAGCACTGGTTTTGGGCCTCTTAGCTTTCTTCGCTCAGCTTCAGTACAAGCAAGCAAACCACTCTGAAAAAAAAAAGCCTACAGCACCTGGTATTCCCAGGCGGTCTCCCATCCAGGTACTAACCAGGCCCGACCCTGCTTAACTTCTGAGATCAGACGAGATCAGGTGCTTTCAGGGTGGTATGGCCGTAGGCTCTAGGAGCACTGGTTTTGGGCCTCTTAGCTTTCTTCGCTCAGCTTCAGTACAAGCAAGCAAACCACTCTGAAAAAAAAAAGCCTACAGCACCTGGTATTCCCAGGCGGTCTCCCATCCAGGTACTAACCAGGCCCGACCCTGCTTAACTTCTGAGATCGGACGAGATCAGGTGCTTTCAGGGTGGTATGGCCGTAGGCTCTAGGAGCACTGGTTTTGGGCCTCTTAGCTTTCTTCGCTCAGCTTCAGTACAAGCAAGCAAACCACTCTGAAAAAAAAAAGCCTACAGCACCTGGTATTCCCAGGCGGTCTCCCATCCAGGTACTAACCAGGCCCGACCCTGCTTAACTTCTGAGATCGGACGAGATCAGGTGCTTTCAGGGTGGTATGGCCGTCGGCTCTAGGAGCACTGGTTTTGGGCCTCTTAGCTTTCTTCGCTCAGCTTCAGTACAAGCAAGCAAACCACTCTGAAAAAAAAAGCCTACAGCACCTGGTATTCCCAGGCGGTCTCCCATCCAGGTACTAACCAGGCCCGACCCTGCTTAACTTCTGAGATCGGACGAGATCAGGTGCTTTCAGGGTGGTATGGCCGTAGGCTCTAGGAGCACTGGTTTTGGGCCTCTTAGCTTTCTTCGCTCAGCTTCAGTACAAGCAAGCAAACCACTCTGAAAAAAAAAAGCCTACAGCACCTGGTATTCCCAGGCGGTCTCCCATCCAGGTACTAACCAGGCCCGACCCTGCTTAACTTCTGAGATCGGACGAGATCAGGTGCTTTCAGGGTGGTATGGCCGTAGGCTCTAGGAGCACTGGTTTTGGGCCTCTTAGCTTTCTTCGCTCAGCTTCAGTACAAGCAAGCAAACCACTCTGAAAAAAAAAAGCCTACAGCACCTGGTATTCCCAGGCGGTCTCCCATCCAGGTACTAACCAGGCCCGACCCTGCTTAACTTCTGAGATCGGACGAGATCAGGTGCTTTCAGGGTGGTATGGCCGTAGGCTCTAGGAGCACTGGTTTTGGGCCTCTTAGCTTTCTTCGCTCAGCTTCAGTACAAGCAAGCAAACCACTCTGAAAAAAAAAAGCCTACAGCACCTGGTATTCCCAGGCGGTCTCCCATCCAGGTACTAACCAGGCCCGACCCTGCTTAACTTCTGAGATCGGACGAGATCAGGTGCTTTCAGGGTGGTATGGCCGTAGGCTCTAGGAGCACTGGTTTTGGGCCTCTTAGCTTTCTTCGCTCAGCTTCAGTACAAGCAAGCAAACCACTCTGAAAAAAAAAAAGCCTACAGCACCTGGTATTCCCAGGCGGTCTCCCATCCAGGTACTAACCAGGCCCGACCCTGCTTAACTTCTGAGATCGGACGAGATCAGGTGCTTTCAGGGTGGTATGGCCGTCGGCTCTAGGAGCACTGGTTTTGGGCCTCTTAGCTTTCTTCGCTCAGCTTCAGTACAAGCAAGCAAACCACTCTGAAAAAAAAAAGCCTACAGCACCTGGTATTCCCAGGCGGTCTCCCATCCAGGTACTAACCAGGCCCGACCCTGCTTAACTTCTGAGATCGGACGAGATCAGGTGCTTTCAGGGTGGTATGGCCGTAGGCTCTAGGAGCACTGGTTTTGGGCCTCTTAGCTTTCTTCGCTCAGCTTCAGTACAAGCAAGCAAACCACTCTGAAAAAAAAAAGCCTACAGCACCTGGTATTCCCAGGCGGTCTCCCATCCAGGTACTAACCAGGCCCGACCCTGCTTAACTTCTGAGATCGGACGAGATCAGGTGCTTTCAGGGTGGTATGGCCGTCGGCTCTAGGAGCACTGGTTTTGGGCCTTAGCTTTCTTCGCTCAGCTTCAGTACAAGCAAGCAAACCACTCTGAAAAAAAAAAGCCTACAGCACCTGGTATTCCCAGGCGGTCTCCCATCCAGGTACTAACCAGGCCCGACCCTGCTTAACTTCTGAGATCGGACGAGATCAGGTGCTTTCAGGGTGGTATGGCCGTAGGCTCTAGGAGCACTGGTTTTGAGCCTCTTAGCTTTCTTCGCTCAGCTTCAGTACAAGCAAGCAAACCACTCTGAAAAAAAAAAGCCTACAGCACCTGGTATTCCCAGGCGGTCTCCCATCCAGGTACTAACCAGGCCCGACCCTGCTTAACTTCTGAGATCGGACGAGATCAGGTGCTTTCAGGGTGGTATGGCCGTAGGCTCTAGGAGCACTGGTTTTGGGCCTCTTAGCTTTCTTCGCTCAGCTTCAGTACAAGCAAGCAAACCACTCTGAAAAAAAAAAGCCTACAGCACCTGGTATTCCCAGGCGGTCTCCCATCCAGGTACTAACCAGGCCCGACCCTGCTTAACTTCTGAGATCGGACGAGATCAGGTGCTTTCAGGGTGGTATGGCCGTAGGCTCTAGGAGCACTGGTTTTGGGCCTCTTAGCTTTCTTCGCTCAGCTTCAGTACAAGCAAGCAAACCACTCTGAAAAAAAAAAGCCTACAGCACCTGGTATTCCCAGGCGGTCTCCCATCCAGGTACTAACCAGGCCCGACCCTGCTTAACTTCTGAGATCGGACGAGATCAGGTGCTTTCAGGGTGGTATGGCCGTAGGCTCTAGGAGCACTGGTTTTGGGCCTCTTAGCTTTCTTCGCTCAGCTTCAGTACAAGCAAGCAAACCACTCTGAAAAAAAAAAGCCTACAGCACCTGGTATTCCCAGGCGGTCTCCCATCCAGGTACTAACCAGGCCCGACCCTGCTTAACTTCTGAGATCGGACGAGATCAGGTGCTTTCAGGGTGGTATGGCCGTAGGCTCTAGGAGCACTGGTTTTGGGCCTCTTAGCTTTCTTCGCTCAGCTTCAGTACAAGCAAGCAAACCACTCTGAAAAAAAAAAGCCTACAGCACCTGGTATTCCCAGGCGGTCTCCCATCCAGGTACTAACCAGGCCCGACCCTGCTTAACTTCTGAGATCGGACGAGATCAGGTGCTTTCAGGGTGGTATGGCCGTAGGCTCTAGGAGCACTGGTTTTGGGCCTCTTAGCTTTCTTCGCTCAGCTTCAGTACAAGCAAGCAAACCACTCTGAAAAAAAAAAGCCTACAGCACCTGGTATTCCCAGGCGGTCTCCCATCCAGGTACTAACCAGGCCCGACCCTGCTTAACTTCTGAGATCGGACTAGATCAGGTGCTTTCAGGGTGGTATGGCCGTAGGCTCTAGGAGCACTGGTTTTGGGCCTCTTAGCTTTCTTCGCTCAGCTTCAGTACAAGCAAGCAAACCACTCTGAAAAAAAAAAGCCTACAGCACCTGGTATTCCCAGGCGGTCTCCCATCCAGGTACTAACCAGGCCCGACCCTGCTTAACTTCTGAGATCGGACGAGATCAGGTGCTTTCAGGGTGGTATGGCCGTAGGCTCTAGGAGCACTGGTTTTGGGCCTCTTAGCTTTCTTCGCTCAGCTTCAGTACAAGCAAGCAAACCACTCTGAAAAAAAAAAGCCTACAGCACCTGGTATTCCCAGGCGGTCTCCCATCCAGGTACTAACCAGGCCCGACCCTGCTTAACTTCTGAGATCGGACGAGATCAGGTGCTTTCAGGGTGGTATGGCCGTAGGCTCTAGGAGCACTGGTTTTGGGCCTCTTAGCTTTCTTCGCTCAGCTTCAGTACAAGCAAGCAAACCACTCTGAAAAAAAAAAGCCTACAGCACCTGGTATTCCCAGGCGGTCTCCCATCCAGGTACTAACCAGGCCCGACCCTGCTTAACTTCTGAGATCGGACGAGATCAGGTGCTTTCAGGGTGGTATGGCCGTAGGCTCTAGGAGCACTGGTTTTGGGCCTCTTAGCTTTCTTCGCTCAGCTTCAGTACAAGCAAGCAAACCACTCTGAAAAAAAAAAGCCTACAGCACCTGGTATTCCCAGGCGGTCTCCCATCCAGGTACTAACCAGGCCCGACCCTGCTTAACTTCTGAGATCGGACGAGATCAGGTGCTTTCAGGGTGGTATGGCCGTAGGCTCTAGGAGCACTGGTTTTGGGCCTCTTAGCTTTCTTCGCTCAGCTTCAGTACAAGCAAGCAAACCACTCTGAAAAAAAAAAGCCTACAGCACCTGGTATTCCCAGGCGGTCTCCCATCCAGGTACTAACCAGGCCCGACCCTGCTTAACTTCTGAGATCGGACGAGATCAGGTGCTTTCAGGGTGGTATGGCCGTAGGCTCTAGGAGCACTGGTTTTGGGCCTCTTAGCTTTCTTCGCTCAGCTTCAGTACAAGCAAGCAAACCACTCTGAAAAAAAAAAGCCTACAGCACCTGGTATTCCCAGGCGGTCTCCCATCCAGGTACTAACCAGGCCCGACCCTGCTTAACTTCTGAGATCGGACGAGATCAGGTGCTTTCAGGGTGGTATGGCCGTAGGCTCTAGGAGCACTGGTTTTGGGCCTCTTAGCTTTCTTCGCTCAGCTTCAGTACAAGCAAGCAAACCACTCTGAAAAAAAAAAGCCTACAGCACCTGGTATTCCCAGGCGGTCTCCCATCCAGGTACTAACCAGGCCCGACCCTGCTTAACTTCTGAGATCGGACGAGATCAGGTGCTTTCAGGGTGGTATGGCCGTAGGCTCTAGGAGCACTGGTTTTGGGCCTCTTAGCTTTCTTCGCTCAGCTTCAGTACAAGCAAGCAAACCACTCTGAAAAAAAAAAGCCTACAGCACCTGGTATTCCCAGGCGGTCTCCCATCCAGGTACTAACCAGGCCCGACCCTGCTTAACTTCTGAGATCGGACGAGATCAGGTGCTTTCAGGGTGGTATGGCCGTAGGCTCTAGGAGCACTGGTTTTGGGCCTCTTAGCTTTCTTCGCTCAGCTTCAGTACAAGCAAGCAAACCACTCTGAAAAAAAAAAGCCTACAGCACCTGGTATTCCCAGGCGGTCTCCCATCCAGGTACTAACCAGGCCCGACCCTGCTTAACTTCTGAGATCGGACGAGATCAGGTGCTTTCAGGGTGGTATGGCCGTAGGCTCTAGGAGCACTGGTTTTGGGCCTCTTAGCTTTCTTCGCTCAGCTTCAGTACAAGCAAGCAAACCACTCTGAAAAAAAAAAGCCTACAGCACCTGGTATTCCCAGGCGGTCTCCCATCCAGGTACTAACCAGGCCCGACCCTGCTTAACTTCTGAGATCGGACGAGATCAGGTGCTTTCAGGGTGGTATGGCCGTAGGCTCTAGGAGCACTGGTTTTGGGCCTCTTAGCTTTCTTCGCTCAGCTTCAGTACAAGCAAGCAAACCACTCTGAAAAAAAAAAGCCTACAGCACCTGGTATTCCCAGGCGGTCTCCCATCCAGGTACTAACCAGGCCCGACCCTGCTTAACTTCTGAGATCGGACGAGATCAGGTGCTTTCAGGGTGGTATGGCCGTAGGCTCTAGGAGCACTGGTTTTGGGCCTCTTAGCTTTCTTCGCTCAGCTTCAGTACAAGCAAGCAAACCACTCTGAAAAAAAAAAGCCTACAGCACCTGGTATTCCCAGGCGGTCTCCCATCCAGGTACTAACCAGGCCCGACCCTGCTTAACTTCTGAGATCGGACGAGATCAGGTGCTTTCAGGGTGGTATGGCCGTAGGCTCTAGGAGCACTGGTTTTGGGCCTCTTAGCTTTCTTCGCTCAGCTTCAGTACAAGCAAGCAAACCACTCTGAAAAAAAAAAGCCTACAGCACCTGGTATTCCCAGGCGGTCTCCCATCCAGGTACTAACCAGGCCCGACCCTGCTTAACTTCTGAGATCGGACGAGATCAGGTGCTTTCAGGGTGGTATGGCCGTAGGCTCTAGGAGCACTGGTTTTGGGCCTCTTAGCTTTCTTCGCTCAGCTTCAGTACAAGCAAGCAAACCACTCTGAAAAAAAAAGCCTACAGCACCTGGTATTCCCAGGCGGTCTCCCATCCAGGTACTAACCAGGCCCGACCCTGCTTAACTTCTGAGATCGGACGAGATCAGGTGCTTTCAGGGTGGTATGGCCGAGGCTCTAGGAGCACTGGTTTTGGGCCTCTTAGCTTTCTTCGCTCAGCTTCAGTACAAGCAAGCAAACCACTCTGAAAAAAAAAAGCCTACAGCACCTGGTATTCCCAGGCGGTCTCCCATCCAGGTACTAACCAGGCCCGACCCTGCTTAACTTCTGAGATCGGACGAGATCAGGTGCTTTCAGGGTGGTATGGCCGTAGGCTCTAGGAGCACTGGTTTTGGGCCTCTTAGCTTTCTTCGCTCAGCTTCAGTACAAGCAAGCAAACCACTCTGAAAAAAAAAAGCCTACAGCACCTGGTATTCCCAGGCGGTCTCCCATCCAGGTACTAACCAGGCCCGACCCTGCTTAACTTCTGAGATCGGACGAGATCAGGTGCTTTCAGGGTGGTATGGCCGTAGGCTCTAGGAGCACTGGTTTTGGGCCTCTTAGCTTTCTTCGCTCAGCTTCAGTACAAGCAAGCAAACCACTCTGAAAAAAAAAAGCCTACAGCACCTGGTATTCCCAGGCGGTCTCCCATCCAGGTACTAACCAGGCCCGACCCTGCTTAACTTCTGAGATCGGACGAGATCAGGTGCTTTCAGGGTGGTATGGCCGTAGGCTCTAGGAGCACTGGTTTTGGGCCTCTTAGCTTTCTTCGCTCAGCTTCAGTACAAGCAAGCAAACCACTCTGAAAAAAAAAAGCCTACAGCACCTGGTATTCCCAGGCGGTCTCCCATCCAGGTACTAACCAGGCCCGACCCTGCTTAACTTCTGAGATCGGACGAGATCAGGTGCTTTCAGGGTGGTATGGCCGTAGGCTCTAGGAGCACTGGTTTTGGGCCTCTTAGCTTTCTTCGCTCAGCTTCAGTACAAGCAAGCAAACCACTCTGAAAAAAAAAAGCCTACAGCACCTGGTATTCCCAGGCGGTCTCCCATCCAGGTACTAACCAGGCCCGACCCTGCTTAACTTCTGAGATCGGACGAGATCAGGTGCTTTCAGGGTGGTATGGCCGTAGGCTCTAGGAGCACTGGTTTTGGGCCTCTTAGCTTTCTTCGCTCAGCTTCAGTACAAGCAAGCAAACCACTCTGAAAAAAAAAAGCCTACAGCACCTGGTATTCCCAGGCGGTCTCCCATCCAGGTACTAACCAGGCCCGACCCTGCTTAACTTCTGAGATCGGACGAGATCAGGTGCTTTCAGGGTGGTATGGCCGTAGGCTCTAGGAGCACTGGTTTTGGGCCTCTTAGCTTTCTTCGCTCAGCTTCAGTACAAGCAAGCAAACCACTCTGAAAAAAAAAAGCCTACAGCACCTGGTATTCCCAGGCGGTCTCCCATCCAGGTACTAACCAGGCCCGACCCTGCTTAACTTCTGAGATCGGACGAGATCAGGTGCTTTCAGGGTGGTATGGCCGTAGGCTCTAGGAGCACTGGTTTTGGGCCTCTTAGCTTTCTTCGCTCAGCTTCAGTACAAGCAAGCAAACCACTCTGAAAAAAAAAAGCCTACAGCACCTGGTATTCCCAGGCGGTCTCCCATCCAGGTACTAACCAGGCCCGACCCTGCTTAACTTCTGAGATCGGACGAGATCAGGTGCTTTCAGGGTGGTATGGCCGTAGGCTCTAGGAGCACTGGTTTTGGGCCTCTTAGCTTTCTTCGCTCAGCTTCAGTACAAGCAAGCAAACCACTCTGAAAAAAAAAAGCCTACAGCACCTGGTATTCCCAGGCGGTCTCCCATCCAGGTACTAACCAGGCCCGACCCTGCTTAACTTCTGAGATCGGACGAGATCAGGTGCTTTCAGGGTGGTATGGCCGTAGGCTCTAGGAGCACTGGTTTTGGGCCTCTTAGCTTTCTTCGCTCAGCTTCAGTACAAGCAAGCAAACCACTCTGAAAAAAAAAAGCCTACAGCACCTGGTATTCCCAGGCGGTCTCCCATCCAGGTACTAACCAGGCCCGACCCTGCTTAACTTCTGAGATCGGACGAGATCAGGTGCTTTCAGGGTGGTATGGCCGTAGGCTCTAGGAGCACTGGTTTTGGGCCTCTTAGCTTTCTTCGCTCAGCTTCAGTACAAGCAAGCAAACCACTCTGAAAAAAAAAAGCCTACAGCACCTAGGTATTCCCAGGCGGTCTCCCATCCAGGTACTAACCAGGCCCGACCCTGCTTAACTTCTGAGATCGGACGAGATCAGGTGCTTTCAGGGTGGTATGGCCGTAGGCTCTAGGAGCACTGGTTTTGGGCCTCTTAGCTTTCTTCGCTCAGCTTCAGTACAAGCAAGCAAACCACTCTGAAAAAAAAAAGCCTACAGCACCTGGTATTCCCAGGCGGTCTCCCATCCAGGTACTAACCAGGCCCGACCCTGCTTAACTTCTGAGATCGGACGAGATCAGGTGCTTTCAGGGTGGTATGGCCGTAGGCTCTAGGAGCACTGGTTTTGGGCCTCTTAGCTTTCTTCGCTCAGCTTCAGTACAAGCAAGCAAACCACTCTGAAAAAAAAAAGCCTACAGCACCTGGTATTCCCAGGCGGTCTCCCATCCAGGTACTAACCAGGCCCGACCCTGCTTAACTTCTGAGATCGGACGAGATCAGGTGCTTTCAGGGTGGTATGGCCGTAGGCTCTAGGAGCACTGGTTTTGGGCCTCTTAGCTTTCTTCGCTCAGCTTCAGTACAAGCAAGCAAACCACTCTGAAAAAAAAAAGCCTACAGCACCTGGTATTCCCAGGCGGTCTCCCATCCAGGTACTAACCAGGCCCGACCCTGCTTAACTTCTGAGATCGGACGAGATCAGGTGCTTTCAGGGTGGTATGGCCGTAGGCTCTAGGAGCACTGGTTTTGGGCCTCTTAGCTTTCTTCGCTCAGCTTCAGTACAAGCAAGCAAACCACTCTGAAAAAAAAAAGCCTACAGCACCTGGTATTCCCAGGCGGTCTCCCATCCAGGTACTAACCAGGCCCGACCCTGCTTAACTTCTGAGATCGGACGAGATCAGGTGCTTTCAGGGTGGTATGGCCGTAGGCTCTAGGAGCACTGGTTTTGGGCCTCTTAGCTTTCTTCGCTCAGCTTCAGTACAAGCAAGCAAACCACTCTGAAAAAAAAAAGCCTACAGCACCTGGTATTCCCAGGCGGTCTCCCATCCAGGTACTAACCAGGCCCGACCCTGCTTAACTTCTGAGATCGGACGAGATCAGGTGCTTTCAGGGTGGTATGGCCGTAGGCTCTAGGAGCACTGGTTTTGGGCCTCTTAGCTTTCTTCGCTCAGCTTCAGTACAAGCAAGCAAACCACTCTGAAAAAAAAAAGCCTACAGCACCTGGTATTCCCAGGCGGTCTCCCATCCAGGTACTAACCAGGCCCGACCCTGCTTAACTTCTGAGATCGGACGAGATCAGGTGCTTTCAGGGTGGTATGGCCGTAGGCTCTAGGAGCACTGGTTTTGGGCCTCTTAGCTTTCTTCGCTCAGCTTCAGTACAAGCAAGCAAACCACTCTGAAAAAAAAAAGCCTACAGCACCTGGTATTCCCAGGCGGTCTCCCATCCAGGTACTAACCAGGCCCGACCCTGCTTAACTTCTGAGATCGGACGAGATCAGGTGCTTTCAGGGTGGTATGGCCGTAGGCTCTAGGAGCACTGGTTTTGGGCCTCTTAGCTTTCTTCGCTCAGCTTCAGTACAAGCAAGCAAACCACTCTGAAAAAAAAAAGCCTACAGCACCTGGTATTCCCAGGCGGTCTCCCATCCAGGTACTAACCAGGCCCGACCCTGCTTAACTTCTGAGATCGGACGAGATCAGGTGCTTTCAGGGTGGTATGGCCGTAGGCTCTAGGAGCACTGGTTTTGGGCCTCTTAGCTTTCTTCGCTCAGCTTCAGTACAAGCAAGCAAACCACTCTGAAAAAAAAAAGCCTACAGCACCTGGTATTCCCAGGCGGTCTCCCATCCAGGTACTAACCAGGCCCGACCCTGCTTAACTTCTGAGATCGGACGAGATCAGGTGCTTTCAGGGTGGTATGGCCGTAGGCTCTAGGAGCACTGGTTTTGGGCCTCTTAGCTTTCTTCGCTCAGCTTCAGTACAAGCAAGCAAACCACTCTGAAAAAAAAAAGCCTACAGCACCTGGTATTCCCAGGCGGTCTCCCATCCAGGTACTAACCAGGCCCGACCCTGCTTAACTTCTGAGATCGGACGAGATCAGGTGCTTTCAGGGTGGTATGGCCGTAGGCTCTAGGAGCACTGGTTTTGGGCCTCTTAGCTTTCTTCGCTCAGCTTCAGTACAAGCAAGCAAACCACTCTGAAAAAAAAAAGCCTACAGCACCTGGTATTCCCAGGCGGTCTCCCATCCAGGTACTAACCAGGCCCGACCCTGCTTAACTTCTGAGATCGGACGAGATCAGGTGCTTTCAGGGTGGTATGGCCGTAGGCTCTAGGAGCACTGGTTTTGGGCCTCTTAGCTTTCTTCGCTCAGCTTCAGTACAAGCAAGCAAACCACTCTGAAAAAAAAAAGCCTACAGCACCTGGTATTCCCAGGCGGTCTCCCATCCAGGTACTAACCAGGCCCGACCCTGCTTAACTTCTGAGATCGGACGAGATCAGGTGCTTTCAGGGTGGTATGGCCGTAGGCTCTAGGAGCACTGGTTTTGGGCCTCTTAGCTTTCTTCGCTCAGCTTCAGTACAAGCAAGCAAACCACTCTGAAAAAAAAAAGCCTACAGCACCTGGTATTCCCAGGCGGTCTCCCATCCAGGTACTAACCAGGCCCGACCCTGCTTAACTTCTGAGATCGGACGAGATCAGGTGCTTTCAGGGTGGTATGGCCGTAGGCTCTAGGAGCACTGGTTTTGGGCCTCTTAGCTTTCTTCGCTCAGCTTCAGTACAAGCAAGCAAACCACTCTGAAAAAAAAAAGCCTACAGCACCTGGTATTCCCAGGCGGTCTCCCATCCAGGTACTAACCAGGCCCGACCCTGCTTAACTTCTGAGATCGGACGAGATCAGGTGCTTTCAGGGTGGTATGGCCGTAGGCTCTAGGAGCACTGGTTTTGGGCCTCTTAGCTTTCTTCGCTCAGCTTCAGTACAAGCAAGCAAACCACTCTGAAAAAAAAAAGCCTACAGCACCTGGTATTCCCAGGCGGTCTCCCATCCAGGTACTAACCAGGCCCGACCCTGCTTAACTTCTGAGATCGGACGAGATCAGGTGCTTTCAGGGTGGTATGGCCGTAGGCTCTAGGAGCACTGGTTTTGGGCCTCTTAGCTTTCTTCGCTCAGCTTCAGTACAAGCAAGCAAACCACTCTGAAAAAAAAAAGCCTACAGCACCTGGTATTCCCAGGCGGTCTGCCATCCAGGTACTAACCAGGCCCGACCCTGCTTAACTTCTGAGATCGGACGAGATCAGGTGCTTTCAGGGTGGTATGGCCGTAGGCTCTAGGAGCACTGGTTTTGGGCCTCTTAGCTTTCTTCGCTCAGCTTCAGTACAAGCAAGCAAACCACTCTGAAAAAAAAAAGCCTACAGCACCTGGTATTCCCAGGCGGTCTCCCATCCAGGTACTAACCAGGCCCGACCCTGCTTAACTTCTGAGATCGGACGAGATCAGGTGCTTTCAGGGTGGTATGGCCGTAGGCTCTAGGAGCACTGGTTTTGGGCCTCTTAGCTTTCTTCGCTCAGCTTCAGTACAAGCAAGCAAACCACTCTGAAAAAAAAAAGCCTACAGCACCTGGTATTCCCAGGCGGTCTGCCATCCAGGTACTAACCAGGCCCGACCCTGCTTAACTTCTGAGATCGGACGAGATCAGGTGCTTTCAGGGTGGTATGGCCGTAGGCTCTAGGAGCACTGGTTTTGGGCCTCTTAGCTTTCTTCGCTCAGCTTCAGTACAAGCAAGCAAACCACTCTGAAAAAAAAAAGCCTACAGCACCTGGTATTCCCAGGCGGTCTGCCATCCAGGTACTAACCAGGCCCGACCCTGCTTAACTTCTGAGATCGGACGAGATCAGGTGCTTTCAGGGTGGTATGGCCGTAGGCTCTAGGAGCACTGGTTTTGGGCCTCTTAGCTTTCTTCGCTCAGCTTCAGTACAAGCAAGCAAACCACTCTGAAAAAAAAAAGCCTACAGCACCTGGTATTCCCAGGCGGTCTGCCATCCAGGTACTAACCAGGCCCGACCCTGCTTAACTTCTGAGATCGGACGAGATCAGGTGCTTTCAGGGTGGTATGGCCGTAGGCTCTAGGAGCACTGGTTTTGGGCCTCTTAGCTTTCTTCGCTCAGCTTCAGTACAAGCAAGCAAACCACTCTGAAAAAAAAAAGCCTACAGCACCTGGTATTCCCAGGCGGTCTCCCATCCAGGTACTAACCAGGCCCGACCCTGCTTAACTTCTGAGATCGGACGAGATCAGGTGCTTTCAGGGTGGTATGGCCATAGGCTCTAAGAGCACTGGTTTTGGGCCTCTTAGCTTTCTTCGCTCAGCTTCAGTACAAGCAAGCAAACCACTCTGAAAAAAAAAAGCCTACAGCACCTGGTATTCCCAGGCGGTCTCCCATCCAGGTACTAACCAGGCCCGACCCTGCTTAACTTCTGAGATCGGACGAGATCAGGTGCTTTCAGGGTGGTATGGCCGTAGGCTCTAGGAGCACTGGTTTTGGGCCTCTTAGCTTTCTTCGCTCAGCTTCAGTACAAGCAAGCAAACCACTCTGAAAAAAAAAAGCCTACAGCACCTGGTATTCCCAGGCGGTCTCCCATCCAGGTACTAACCAGGCCCGACCCTGCTTAACTTCTGAGATCGGACGAGATCAGGTGCTTTCAGGGTGGTATGGCCGTAGGCTCTAAGAGCACTGGTTTTGGGCCTCTTAGCTTTCTTCGCTCAGCTTCAGTACAAGCAAGCAAACCACTCTGAAAAAAAAAAGCCTACAGCACCTGGTATTCCCAGGCGGTCTCCCATCCAGGTACTAACCAGGCCCGACCCTGCTTAACTTCTGAGATCGGACGAGATCAGGTGCTTTCAGGGTGGTATGGCCGTAGGCTCTAGGAGCACTGGTTTTGGGCCTCTTAGCTTTCTTCGCTCAGCTTCAGTACAAGCAAGCAAACCACTCTGAAAAAAAAAAGCCTACAGCACCTGGTATTCCCAGGCGGTCTCCCATTCAGGTACTAACCAGGCCCGACCCTGCTTAACTTCTGAGATCGGACGAGATCAGGTGCTTTCAGGGTGGTATGGCCGTAGGCTCTAGGAGCACTGGTTTTGGGCCTCTTAGCTTTCTTCGCTCAGCTTCAGTACAAGCAAGCAAACCACTCTGAAAAAAAAAAGCCTACAGCACCTGGTATTCCCAGGCGGTCTCCCATCCAGGTACTAACCAGGCCCGACCCTGCTTAACTTCTGAGATCGGACGAGATCAGGTGCTTTCAGGGTGTGTAGGAAGGTGGATATCTGACTATGGTTACCCCCAAACTTTTTGCCTGGTGTTTAGCTGGTTTTTGACTTAGTTGGCCTGGGATCCTGCTATTCAGGGCCCCAGGCTGATTGCTCTCTCCTTAAAATGGACTCCATGTACCTTAGGTGCATAACACAATTGGAATTGGTTCACCTTATAGGCCCCTGTAACAGTGTACCATAGGTACCCAGGGCATAGGTGTAGCCAAGGCCTGCCAGGGGCTGCAGCATGTATTGTGCCACCCCTGGCCTGGCCTCCATATTTGACACAACTGGCTGATCACTCAGCTGGGGTAAGTTGGTGTAATCACCTCTTACTTAGGTACAGTATGTCTGTGCCTAACCCTAAACTGGACACATATGTTCCTATCAGCCACTCCTATGGAAGGCCTCATCAATGCTGGAGGCAGAGTGCTTGGAAATATGTGAGATGGTGCTCTAGCATGAGCTGAGCCTGTCTGCAGCTGTCGGGAACCACTCCCTAAGCTGTTCCGGGATATTGCCATACCATATACTCTTAAGTGCATTATAATCCTCGCGGTTAAATGCTATCTTTGGTTTGGCTTTATCAAAACATGTCGAGTAAGGTGTCATACGAATTGGAATACTATCCCCTCGCCAGTTCTGGCGACGGGGATAGCATTCCACCCTTCTAGAGGGACACGACATGTGTGTAGCCTTAACCCTGGTTAAAGTTAAACAGAGCCTCAGCATCACAAAATGGATGCTGCCACCACAGACACATGTCTGACCTCCTGCTGCTGGGAGTCCTTCCAGCGAGGAGGGCCTGGACAAAGGGTTTCCTGCCTGGGGAGGTGCGAGCACCACCCCAGACAGGGTTTTGTGTATTGGGTAGGACAGGGCTGAATAGATTGAGACATGCCTGGGGCACACAAGGTGTCCCTGTGCATAAGCCAGCCCAAACCGGTTCTGGGGCTTTCCAGCCCCAGTCCTGGCGAGGAGCTGGACAAAGGAGAGGGGGTGTAACCACCCCCCTTCCTGGTCCCACCCATAGGGGAGGGACCTAGTAGGTGATCCACCCCCAGTTTGGGAATAAGAGGGGGAGCAGTGCCATTGCACAGCAGATCATCCCGAAATCAACTTAAACTAAGAAGAAGACTGGACTTCGACATTCTGCTGCACAGAAGACTGAAGAAGAATCTCCCTTGTGGCCAAGGAGTGACCACCCTGTGAACACAGGTACCAACCAGCAACTCGACGTCTGCTTTGCCGCCGCCTCCCGCCGGAGCCCGAGCCCAGAGCCCGACAAGAACCAGATTCCCAGACCTCTCAGAGCCCGATCCACAGTCCCTGCAAAGAAGGGACCCGTGGAGGCACCGAGTGACGTGGGACCGGACCTCTTGAAAGACACCCGAAAAGCTGACTGCGCAGCTTCTGAGGCATCCTCGACGTTGTGCTTTGGGGATTGAGAACCCCCACCACCGAGCAGCCCTTGCACCGAAGATCAGCCCCCCAGCATCTCCACGATCTGCGTGGGGCCCTTTTGCACTGTGCCACTCGACGCGCCATCCCGGCCACTAGCCACGCGGCCAGCGGCCATCTTGGCGACGAACCCGAAGATTTAAACAGCAGGTCTGGTTGCTCCAGACCTACCCAAGCTCCTGTGAAAAGGAGCACCCGCTCTGACCTTGCTGGTCCGAGTGAACAGCATCTTTCAACTCCTGCGTGGCTTGCATTTGCCAAGGCCTGTTTGCTCCGATCAGGTCGCCGACACCGCCAACAGCGAGAGGCCTACGTGGGACAGCTCGTGACCGACTCCTGGACGTCCTCGACCCCGGGTATCCACGTGGCTGCAGAAAGAAGCTACCCGACAACGCCTGTTTGCACCCGACATCACCTGGTTCCACTCTGGTTCCACGGCAGTCACTGGCTAGTGACTTTGAACACTGTCCCCTCTGCTTTCAGGTCTTCACATCTTCAGATCCACCCTTGGATCCACCGGAACTCTTCTCATCGAGCCGCCTGCAGCATCTCCTGCTCCAAGCACCATCGACCAGCGTGACGAAACCCGACACATCTTCGACCCTGTGCACCCGCTTCCTGTGGGTGAGGTAACTCAGCTCCGCCGGTGCTCCTGCACTGGTACACATCCCAAGGGCCTGTGTTTTAAGTTTCAGCTCCGTAGGTCACTCGGAAGGTTCCTAACTTTCTAACTTTGTGCTTTTTACGCACCATAGACTTTGTATTGAGAAGTGCGTGCACTTTGAACACTGCACCCGAGTCCCGTGGGCCTTTCCCGACTTAGTTAACTCCAGTCTCGAATAGCTCCAGCGATTCCCAAGGCCCTAGGCCTCTTCACTTTCCTCCTGGTATCTCTTATACCACTTATTTAGTATATGGTTTAGGTGGCCCCTAGGGCTCATCCATATTGTGCAACTTTTGTGTATTTTAAACTGTCTTGTGATTTAACGCTTGTGCTTCTGTGCTCATAAAGAGTCCAGGGGATTTTATAGTTAATAAATCAATATATATTTTCAATATATATCTGTGTGGTGTCCCTTTCATTTGGTATTCAAGGGGGTTGTGTATGGTATAACAGCTGGCTTCACATGCCTTTCAGAGTTTAGCCTAAGACTGCTTTGTCCACGTTACCACTAGGATAACTGGTCTACAAGGTTGAATTACAACCATCATCATAAGGGTTGCTTGGCATGGTACAAAGTGATCACTAGAATTAGTGAGCATTATATACCAGGCCAACTTCTCACATTGGTGAGCAGCGGATTGGGATCTGAGCTTGCTGTTGTTTTACCATTGCAATCTTTGAGATTATCATTTGAAAGATCATACAGGTACCTGCTAGGTACATATAAAACAAGACTAGTATACTTAAGTTCTACTGAACTTAGTTGTTGTAGAGCAAAGGGAGTAGCACACCCTAGCTACAACTACTAGATAGGTTTAGTAGGTAAACACCAGTGTAGGTAGATTGCAACACATCCACCCACACTAGAGCAATGTCTGGAACAGAGGGGTCCAGTGGACTTACTCCTGTTGAGAGTGACCCTCCAAGGGCACCATCCCAGTTTGCTATTTTTCCCTTTAAGGAATTAAGACAGCTTTGTGTCTTAAGGGGTCTGAAGACAGGGCCTTCCCCTACTACAGACCACCTAAGAGAGCTCTTGGATCAGTCTGAGGCTCTAAAGACCTCTAAAGCAAACCCCACAGGGGATGCTGAAGGAGGCCATCCTTCAGAGGATGACACTGTAGACACCCCTGCCCCTATCATCCTGGTAGATGAGGAAGCCTCCACCACTGGAGCTCCTCAGGTAGATGTAGAGGAAGAAGAAGAGGAGGAGGAGGTGGAAAGCAGTGAGTCAGATGATGACAGAGATAGTCAGGTGCTGGTCAGTAGACTGAACCAGGCTAACTTAAGTCAACTTGGGAATGAATCAGGTAACAACCCATTCAGACCCCCAGGTGGACTTAACCAGGGCCATAGGAGGAGGAGGCATCACTCAGGTGAATCCAATACCTCCCATGTCTCTAGAGGCTCTCATGGTCACTCCAGGAAGGAGATGACTAGCCCTCAGAGAAGGGAACATGAGGCCAAGATGAGAGAGGCTGAGCTTAGGATCCAGAGGCAAGAACTAGAGGTTGCCCTGGCCAAGGAGAAACTTGCTAGAGCAAGACAGCCTAGAGAGAGTGGATTAGGATCCACTGGTGGCAGCACTATCCAGAAGGATAAAGACAGGTCTTTTGATACAAGAAACCTGAGTAAGATTGTGCCCCCCTACAAAGCTGGGGATGATATCCACAAATGGATGACTGCACTTGAGAGAGCCTGCATGGTACAGCAGATTCCTCAGGAGCAGTGGGCAGCAATCTTGTGGCTCTCCTTTGAAGGTAGAGGCAGAGACAGACTCCTCACAGTTAGTGATGAGGATTCTAGAAACTACATGGTCCTGAAGAGTGCTCTGATTGATGGGTTAGGCTTAACCACTGAACAGTACAGGTTAATGTTCAGAGATACCCAGAAGACACAGACTCAGGACTGGTCTGAATTTGTTGAGTGTGCCACTAAGGCTCTGGAGGGCTGGTTGCTGGGAAGTAAGGTTACTGACTATACAGGATTGTATAATTTAATTATGAGAGAGCAAATCTTAAGTAATTGTCAAAATCAGCTTCTACATCAGCACCTGGTTGACTCTGATCTGACCTCCCCACAAGAATTGGGTAGGAGGGCAGACAAATGGGTCAGAACCAGGATCAGGCCTAAGAACCAGGGTGGTGACCAAAAGAAAGAGACTACCAAGCCTCAAGAGAAGGGTGGGGATAAAAGTAAGGAAAAGACTTCCCCAGGGCCCCAAAACTCCAAGAATGGGGGTGGGTCCCAAGACACTTCTGCATCCCAGAAAAAGCCTTATTGTCATACCTGTAAACAGGTGGGGCATTACAAAACAGATAGCTGTTGTCCCAAGAATGGCAATAAGGAGAATATACCTCCAGGTAAGGCTCCAACACCTCCTGTCACTGTTAGCAGTGGTCCCCCAGGTGGTGGGAGCACCCCCAAGAATTTGGGTGGGTTTACTTTTGGAGGACAGGTGGACTCTGGCCTATCCAGGTCCCCTAACTCAGATACTCTTGTCTATGAGACTGGCATGGGGTTTGCCAATTTCACAGCTTGCCCAAACACTTTGAGCAAGTATAGACAGGAGCCCCTCATCAATGGTTTGAAAGTTGAGGCCTTCAGAGACACAGGGGCTAGCATCACCATGGTGGCTGAATGTCTAGTCCCCTCAAGGCAACTTTTACCTGATGCCAGATATCAGGTGACAAACATTGATGGCATAGAAACCAATCATCCCATGGCAGTAGTCAATCTTAGCTGGGGAGGTGTCACTGGCCCAAAGAGAGTGGCAGTGTCAGCAAACTTGCCTGTAGATTGCCTACTGGGTAATGATTTGGAAATCTCAGCCTGGGCTGAGGTTGAACAGCAAACCCATTCTAGAATGGTACATCTCCATGGAAAGGTTAGTGGGGCTGTAATGGCTACAGCCCCAATTCAAGATGTCCTTCCTGAAAAGGTTGGGAGGGCTGAGCAAACCTCAGCCCCATCTTTAGATAACTTCCCTCCTGGAAAGAGTAGCAGGGCTGTACTAGTAACAGCCCATACCCAAACTGAGTCTCCTCCTGAAAAGGTTGGTGGGTCTGTGATGGCCACAGCCCAAACTCAAACCGATACCTGGGTAGTGAAGCCTGAAATGATGGATCACTCCACCCAAACAGAGAGCATTGAGGAGGAAGAGAAATCTCCCTCCCACCAGACTTTAGGAAAGGATCAGCCTCCTCAGGGAACTGATCTTACCCCTGATGAAGGAACTGTCCCAGAGGTTGTTAGGCCTGGCCTGACAGAGCCTCTGATGGCAGTGGACCCTTCTCAGGAGGGACCCAGTCTGGAGCAGGTAACCTGCCCCTCTCTACCTTGCCTTACTCAGCCCAGGGCTGCAGAGGACAAGAAGGACAGTGAGACCCAAAGGGCCCCCTGTCAAATAAAGCACCCCCATCAGCAGATTAGGGGCACCGAAACTAGTAGCCCTAGTGAGGTGCAAGCTTTAAAAACTCCTGAGGGATCCCCCTTAAATGTAGTTAGGGACCTCCCCCAGATGGATATTGTTGGGCACAGCCAAACCTGGGACCCTAAGGGCCCAAACCTGACCTGTCCCTCCAGTAAGCCAAACAGAGGGACCCAGCCTCCAGCTTTAGGTAGCCAGAGGTTGACCCTGAGAGCACAGTGCAACTCAGTCAGAGAAAGAAAGGCACACATGGTGGAGAGTGATTGGAGGAAGCTGAGCCCTACAGAGGAAGCTCACTTCAGTACTCCATCTCAACACCAGCCTTTGACTTTGCAAAGACACACCACAGGTAGAGATTCCCTATGGTGGAGACCCTCCGATACCCTTAGGGTGAGGGATTGCTTAGTGGACCATGAGACAGGGGGTTACCAAGCCAGAGCTGGTACTTCCTTATATGGCCACTTAGGCAATATAGGCTTACCTGGTCAAGGATAGCCTTATCTCCTTTCGTTTGGGGGGGGGTTATGTAGGAAGGTGGATATCTGACTATGGTTACCCCCAAACTTTTTGCCTGGTGTTTAGCTGGTTTTTGACTTAGTTGGCCTGGGATCCTGCTATTCAGGGCCCCAGGCTGATTGCTCTCTCCTTAAAATGGACTCCATGTACCTTAGGTGCATAACACAATTGGAATTGGTTCACCTTATAGGCCCCTGTAACAGTGTACCATAGGTACCCAGGGCATAGGTGTAGCCAAGGCCTGCCAGGGGCTGCAGCATGTATTGTGCCACCCCTGGCCTGGCCTCCATATTTGACACAACTGGCTGATCACTCAGCTGGGGTAAGTTGGTGTAATCACCTCTTACTTAGGTACAGTATGTCTGTGCCTAACCCTAAACTGGACACATATGTTCCTATCAGCCACTCCTATGGAAGGCCTCATCAATGCTGGAGGCAGAGTGCTTGGAAATATGTGAGATGGTGCTCTAGCATGAGCTGAGCCTGTCTGCAGCTGTCGGGAACCACTCCCTAAGCTGTTCCGGGATATTGCCATACCATATACTCTTAAGTGCATTATAATCCTCGCGGTTAAATGCTATCTTTGGTTTGGCTTTATCAAAACATGTCGAGTAAGGTGTCATACGAATTGGAATACTATCCCCTCGCCAGTTCTGGCGACGGGGATAGCATTCCACCCTTCTAGAGGGACACGACATGTGTGTAGCCTTAACCCTGGTTAAAGTTAAACAGAGCCTCAGCATCACAAAATGGATGCTGCCACCACAGACACATGTCTGACCTCCTGCTGCTGGGAGTCCTTCCAGCGAGGAGGGCCTGGACAAAGGGTTTCCTGCCTGGGGAGGTGCGAGCACCACCCCAGACAGGGTTTTGTGTATTGGGTAGGACAGGGCTGAATAGATTGAGACATGCCTGGGGCACACAAGGTGTCCCTGTGCATAAGCCAGCCCAAACCGGTTCTGGGGCTTTCCAGCCCCAGTCCTGGCGAGGAGCTGGACAAAGGAGAGGGGGTGTAACCACCCCCCTTCCTGGTCCCACCCATAGGGGAGGGACCTAGTAGGTGATCCACCCCCAGTTTGGGAATAAGAGGGGGAGCAGTGCCATTGCACAGCAGATCATCCCGAAATCAACTTAAACTAAGAAGAAGACTGGACTTCGACATTCTGCTGCACAGAAGACTGAAGAAGAATCTCCCTTGTGGCCAAGGAGTGACCACCCTGTGAACACAGGTACCAACCAGCAACTCGACGTCTGCTTTGCCGCCGCCTCCCGCCGGAGCCCGAGCCCAGAGCCCGACAAGAACCAGATTCCCAGACCTCTCAGAGCCCGATCCACAGTCCCTGCAAAGAAGGGACCCGTGGAGGCACCGAGTGACGTGGGACCGGACCTCTTGAAAGACACCCGAAAAGCTGACTGCGCAGCTTCTGAGGCATCCTCGACGTTGTGCTTTGGGGATTGAGAACCCCCACCACCGAGCAGCCCTTGCACCGAAGATCAGCCCCCCAGCATCTCCACGATCTGCGTGGGGCCCTTTTGCACTGTGCCACTCGACGCGCCATCCCGGCCACTAGCCACGCGGCCAGCGGCCATCTTGGCGACGAACCCGAAGATTTAAACAGCAGGTCTGGTTGCTCCAGACCTACCCAAGCTCCTGTGAAAAGGAGCACCCGCTCTGACCTTGCTGGTCCGAGTGAACAGCATCTTTCAACTCCTGCGTGGCTTGCATTTGCCAAGGCCTGTTTGCTCCGATCAGGTCGCCGACACCGCCAACAGCGAGAGGCCTACGTGGGACAGCTCGTGACCGACTCCTGGACGTCCTCGACCCCGGGTATCCACGTGGCTGCAGAAAGAAGCTACCCGACAACGCCTGTTTGCACCCGACATCACCTGGTTCCACTCTGGTTCCACGGCAGTCACTGGCTAGTGACTTTGAACACTGTCCCCTCTGCTTTCAGGTCTTCACATCTTCAGATCCACCCTTGGATCCACCGGAACTCTTCTCATCGAGCCGCCTGCAGCATCTCCTGCTCCAAGCACCATCGACCAGCGTGACGAAACCCGACACATCTTCGACCCTGTGCACCCGCTTCCTGTGGGTGAGGTAACTCAGCTCCGCCGGTGCTCCTGCACTGGTACACATCCCAAGGGCCTGTGTTTTAAGTTTCAGCTCCGTAGGTCACTCGGAAGGTTCCTAACTTTCTAACTTTGTGCTTTTTACGCACCATAGACTTTGTATTGAGAAGTGCGTGCACTTTGAACACTGCACCCGAGTCCCGTGGGCCTTTCCCGACTTAGTTAACTCCAGTCTCGAATAGCTCCAGCGATTCCCAAGGCCCTAGGCCTCTTCACTTTCCTCCTGGTATCTCTTATACCACTTATTTAGTATATGGTTTAGGTGGCCCCTAGGGCTCATCCATATTGTGCAACTTTTGTGTATTTTAAACTGTCTTGTGATTTAACGCTTGTGCTTCTGTGCTCATAAAGAGTCCAGGGGATTTTATAGTTAATAAATCAATATATATTTTCAATATATATCTGTGTGGTGTCCCTTTCATTTGGTATTCAAGGGGGTTGTGTATGGTATAACAGCTGGCTTCACATGCCTTTCAGAGTTTAGCCTAAGACTGCTTTGTCCACGTTACCACTAGGATAACTGGTCTA
>NC_141699.1:504789654-504817154 GCF_964263255.1 Lissotriton vulgaris
TCCAGGTACTAACCAGGCCCGACCCTGCTTAACTTCTGAGATCGGACGAGATCAGGTGCTTTCAGGGTGGTATGGCCGTAGGCTCTAGGAGCACTGGTTTTGGGCCTCTTAGCTTTCTTCGCTCAGCTTCAGTACAAGCAAGCAAACCACTCTGAAAAAAAAAAGCCTACAGCACCTGGTATTCCCAGGCGGTCTCCCATCCAGGTACTAACCAGGCCCGACCCTGCTTAACTTCTGAGATCGGACGAGATCAGGTGCTTTCAGGGTGGTATGGCCGTAGGCTCTAGGAGCACTGGTTTTGGGCCTCTTAGCTTTCTTCGCTCAGCTTCAGTACAAGCAAGCAAACCACTCTGAAAAAAAAAAGCCTACAGCACCTGGTATTCCCAGGCGGTCTCCCATCCAGGTACTAACCAGGCCCGACCCTGCTTAACTTCTGAGATCGGACGAGATCAGGTGCTTTCAGGGTGGTATGGCCGTAGGCTCTAGGAGCACTGGTTTTGGGCCTCTTAGCTTTCTTCGCTCAGCTTCAGTACAAGCAAGCAAACCACTCTGAAAAAAAAAAGCCTACAGCACCTGGTATTCCCAGGCGGTCTCCCATCCAGGTACTAACCAGGCCCGACCCTGCTTAACTTCTGAGATCGGACGAGATCAGGTGCTTTCAGGGTGGTATGGCCGTAGGCTCTAGGAGCACTGGTTTTGGGCCTCTTAGCTTTCTTCGCTCAGCTTCAGTACAAGCAAGCAAACCACTCTGAAAAAAAAAAGCCTACAGCACCTGGTATTCCCAGGCGGTCTCCCATCCAGGTACTAACCAGGCCCGACCCTGCTTAACTTCTGAGATCGGACGAGATCAGGTGCTTTCAGGGTGGTATGGCCGTAGGCTCTAGGAGCACTGGTTTTGGGCCTCTTAGCTTTCTTCGCTCAGCTTCAGTACAAGCAAGCAAACCACTCTGAAAAAAAAAAGCCTACAGCACCTGGTATTCCCAGGCGGTCTCCCATCCAGGTACTAACCAGGCCCGACCCTGCTTAACTTCTGAGATCGGACGAGATCAGGTGCTTTCAGGGTGGTATGGCCGTAGGCTCTAGGAGCACTGGTTTTGGGCCTCTTAGCTTTCTTCGCTCAGCTTCAGTACAAGCAAGCAAACCACTCTGAAAAAAAAAAGCCTACAGCACCTGGTATTCCCAGGCGGTCTCCCATCCAGGTACTAACCAGGCCCGACCCTGCTTAACTTCTGAGATCGGACGAGATCAGGTGCTTTCAGGGTGGTATGGCCGTAGGCTCTAGGAACACTGGTTTTGGGCCTCTTAGCTTTCTTCGCTCAGCTTCAGTACAAGCAAGCAAACCACTCTGAAAAAAAAAAGCCTACAGCACCTGGTATTCCCAGGCGGTCTCCCATCCAGGTACTAACCAGGCCCGACCCTGCTTAACTTCTGAGATCGGACGAGATCAGGTGCTTTCAGGGTGGTATGGCCGTAGGCTCTAGGAGCACTGGTTTTGGGCCTCTTAGCTTTCTTCGCTCAGCTTCAGTACAAGCAAGCAAACCACTCTGAAAAAAAAAAGCCTACAGCACCTGGTATTCCCAGGCGGTCTCCCATCCAGGTACTAACCAGGCCCGACCCTGCTTAACTTCTGAGATCGGACGAGATCAGGTGCTTTCAGGGTGGTATGGCCGTAGGCTCTAGGAGCACTGGTTTTGGGCCTCTTAGCTTTCTTCGCTCAGCTTCAGTACAAGCAAGCAAACCACTCTGAAAAAAAAAAGCCTACAGCACCTGGTATTCCCAGGCGGTCTCCCATCCAGGTACTAACCAGGCCCGACCCTGCTTAACTTCTGAGATCGGACGAGATCAGGTGCTTTCAGGGTGGTATGGCCGTAGGCTCTAGGAGCACTGGTTTTGGGCCTCTTAGCTTTCTTCGCTCAGCTTCAGTACAAGCAAGCAAACCACTCTGAAAAAAAAAAGCCTACAGCACCTGGTATTCCCAGGCGGTCTCCCATCCAGGTACTAACCAGGCCCGACCCTGCTTAACTTCTGAGATCGGACGAGATCAGGTGCTTTCAGGGTGGTATGGCCGTAGGCTCTAGGAGCACTGGTTTTGGGCCTCTTAGCTTTCTTCGCTCAGCTTCAGTACAAGCAAGCAAACCACTCTGAAAAAAAAAAGCCTACAGCACCTGGTATTCCCAGGCGGTCTCCCATCCAGGTACTAACCAGGCCCGACCCTGCTTAACTTCTGAGATCGGACGAGATCAGGTGCTTTCAGGGTGGTATGGCCGTAGGCTCTAGGAACACTGGTTTTGGGCCTCTTAGCTTTCTTCGCTCAGCTTCAGTACAAGCAAGCAAACCACTCTGAAAAAAAAAAGCCTACAGCACCTGGTATTCCCAGGCGGTCTCCCATCCAGGTACTAACCAGGCCCGACCCTGCTTAACTTCTGAGATCGGACGAGATCAGGTGCTTTCAGGGTGGTATGGCCGTAGGCTCTAGGAGCACTGGTTTTGGGCCTCTTAGCTTTCTTCGCTCAGCTTCAGTACAAGCAAGCAAACCACTCTGAAAAAAAAAAGCCTACAGCACCTGGTATTCCCAGGCGGTCTCCCATCCAGGTACTAACCAGGCCCGACCCTGCTTAACTTCTGAGATCGGACGAGATCAGGTGCTTTCAGGGTGGTATGGCCGTAGGCTCTAGGAGCACTGGTTTTGGGCCTCTTAGCTTTCTTCGCTCAGCTTCAGTACAAGCAAGCAAACCACTCTGAAAAAAAAAAGCCTACAGCACCTGGTATTCCCAGGCGGTCTCCCATCCAGGTACTAACCAGGCCCGACCCTGCTTAACTTCTGAGATCGGACGAGATCAGGTGCTTTCAGGGTGGTATGGCCGTAGGCTCTAGGAGCACTGGTTTTGGGCCTCTTAGCTTTCTTCGCTCAGCTTCAGTACAAGCAAGCAAACCACTCTGAAAAAAAAAAGCCTACAGCACCTGGTATTCCCAGGCGGTCTCCCATCCAGGTACTAACCAGGCCCGACCCTGCTTAACTTCTGAGATCGGACGAGATCAGGTGCTTTCAGGGTGGTATGGCCGTAGGCTCTAGGAGCACTGGTTTTGGGCCTCTTAGCTTTCTTCGCTCAGCTTCAGTACAAGCAAGCAAACCACTCTGAAAAAAAAAAGCCTACAGCACCTGGTATTCCCAGGCGGTCTCCCATCCAGGTACTAACCAGGCCCGACCCTGCTTAACTTCTGAGATCGGACGAGATCAGGTGCTTTCAGGGTGGTATGGCCGTAGGCTCTAGGAGCACTGGTTTTGGGCCTCTTAGCTTTCTTCGCTCAGCTTCAGTACAAGCAAGCAAACCACTCTGAAAAAAAAAAGCCTACAGCACCTGGTATTCCCAGGCGGTCTCCCATCCAGGTACTAACCAGGCCCGACCCTGCTTAACTTCTGAGATCGGACGAGATCAGGTGCTTTCAGGGTGGTATGGCCGTAGGCTCTAGGAGCACTGGTTTTGGGCCTCTTAGCTTTCTTCGCTCAGCTTCAGTACAAGCAAGCAAACCACTCTGAAAAAAAAAAGCCTACAGCACCTGGTATTCCCAGGCGGTCTCCCATCCAGGTACTAACCAGGCCCGACCCTGCTTAACTTCTGAGATCGGACGAGATCAGGTGCTTTCAGGGTGGTATGGCCGTAGGCTCTAGGAGCACTGGTTTTGGGCCTCTTAGCTTTCTTCGCTCAGCTTCAGTACAAGCAAGCAAACCACTCTGAAAAAAAAAAGCCTACAGCACCTGGTATTCCCAGGCGGTCTCCCATCCAGGTACTAACCAGGCCCGACCCTGCTTAACTTCTGAGATCGGACGAGATCAGGTGCTTTCAGGGTGGTATGGCCGTAGGCTCTAGGAGCACTGGTTTTGGGCCTCTTAGCTTTCTTCGCTCAGCTTCAGTACAAGCAAGCAAACCACTCTGAAAAAAAAAAGCCTACAGCACCTGGTATTCCCAGGCGGTCTCCCATCCAGGTACTAACCAGGCCCGACCCTGCTTAACTTCTGAGATCGGACGAGATCAGGTGCTTTCAGGGTGGTATGGCCGTAGGCTCTAGGAGCACTGGTTTTGGGCCTCTTAGCTTTCTTCGCTCAGCTTCAGTACAAGCAAGCAAACCACTCTGAAAAAAAAAAGCCTACAGCACCTGGTATTCCCAGGCGGTCTCCCATCCAGGTACTAACCAGGCCCGACCCTGCTTAACTTCTGAGATCGGACGAGATCAGGTGCTTTCAGGGTGGTATGGCCGTAGGCTCTAGGAGCACTGGTTTTGGGCCTCTTAGCTTTCTTCGCTCAGCTTCAGTACAAGCAAGCAAACCACTCTGAAAAAAAAAAGCCTACAGCACCTGGTATTCCCAGGCGGTCTCCCATCCAGGTACTAACCAGGCCCGACCCTGCTTAACTTCTGAGATCGGACGAGATCAGGTGCTTTCAGGGTGGTATGGCCGTAGGCTCTAGGAGCACTGGTTTTGGGCCTCTTAGCTTTCTTCGCTCAGCTTCAGTACAAGCAAGCAAACCACTCTGAAAAAAAAAAGCCTACAGCACCTGGTATTCCCAGGCGGTCTCCCATCCAGGTACTAACCAGGCCCGACCCTGCTTAACTTCTGAGATCGGACGAGATCAGGTGCTTTCAGGGTGGTATGGCCGTAGGCTCTAGGAGCACTGGTTTTGGGCCTCTTAGCTTTCTTCGCTCAGCTTCAGTACAAGCAAGCAAACCACTCTGAAAAAAAAAAGCCTACAGCACCTGGTATTCCCAGGCGGTCTCCCATCCAGGTACTAACCAGGCCCGACCCTGCTTAACTTCTGAGATCGGACGAGATCAGGTGCTTTCAGGGTGGTATGGCCGTAGGCTCTAGGAGCACTGGTTTTGGGCCTCTTAGCTTTCTTCGCTCAGCTTCAGTACAAGCAAGCAAACCACTCTGAAAAAAAAAAGCCTACAGCACCTGGTATTCCCAGGCGGTCTCCCATCCAGGTACTAACCAGGCCCGACCCTGCTTAACTTCTGAGATCGGACGAGATCAGGTGCTTTCAGGGTGGTATGGCCGTAGGCTCTAGGAGCACTGGTTTTGGGCCTCTTAGCTTTCTTCGCTCAGCTTCAGTACAAGCAAGCAAACCACTCTGAAAAAAAAAAGCCTACAGCACCTGGTATTCCCAGGCGGTCTCCCATCCAGGTACTAACCAGGCCCGACCCTGCTTAACTTCTGAGATCGGACGAGATCAGGTGCTTTCAGGGTGGTATGGCCGTAGGCTCTAGGAGCACTGGTTTTGGGCCTCTTAGCTTTCTTCGCTCAGCTTCAGTACAAGCAAGCAAACCACTCTGAAAAAAAAAAGCCTACAGCACCTGGTATTCCCAGGCGGTCTCCCATCCAGGTACTAACCAGGCCCGACCCTGCTTAACTTCTGAGATCGGACGAGATCAGGTGCTTTCAGGGTGGTATGGCCGTAGGCTCTAGGAGCACTGGTTTTGGGCCTCTTAGCTTTCTTCGCTCAGCTTCAGTACAAGCAAGCAAACCACTCTGAAAAAAAAAAGCCTACAGCACCTGGTATTCCCAGGCGGTCTCCCATCCAGGTACTAACCAGGCCCGACCCTGCTTAACTTCTGAGATCGGACGAGATCAGGTGCTTTCAGGGTGGTATGGCCGTAGGCTCTAGGAGCACTGGTTTTGGGCCTCTTAGCTTTCTTCGCTCAGCTTCAGTACAAGCAAGCAAACCACTCTGAAAAAAAAAAGCCTACAGCACCTGGTATTCCCAGGCGGTCTCCCATCCAGGTACTAACCAGGCCCGACCCTGCTTAACTTCTGAGATCGGACGAGATCAGGTGCTTTCAGGGTGGTATGGCCGTAGGCTCTAGGAGCACTGGTTTTGGGCCTCTTAGCTTTCTTCGCTCAGCTTCAGTACAAGCAAGCAAACCACTCTGAAAAAAAAAAGCCTACAGCACCTGGTATTCCCAGGCGGTCTCCCATCCAGGTACTAACCAGGCCCGACCCTGCTTAACTTCTGAGATCGGACGAGATCAGGTGATCAGGTGCTTTCAGGGTGGTATGGCCGTAGGCTCTAGGAGCACTGGTTTTGGGCCTCTTAGCTTTCTTCGCTCAGCTTCAGTACAAGCAAGCAAACCACTCTGAAAAAAAAAAGCCTACAGCACCTGGTATTCCCAGGCGGTCTCCCATCCAGGCTCCAGGACCCTGCTTAACTTCTGAGATCGGACGAGATCAGGTGCTTTCAGGGTGGTATGGCCGTAGGCTCTAGGAGCACTGGTTTTGGGCCTCTTAGCTTTCTTCGCTCAGCTTCAGTACAAGCAAGCAAACCACTCTGAAAAAAAAAAGCCTACAGCACCTGGTATTCCCAGGCGGTCTCCCATCCAGGTACTAACCAGGCCCGACCCTGCTTAACTTCTGAGATCGGACGAGATCAGGTGCTTTCAGGGTGGTATGGCCGTAGGCTCTAGGAGCACTGGTTTTGGGCCTCTTAGCTTTCTTCGCTCAGCTTCAGTACAAGCAAGCAAACCACTCTGAAAAAAAAAAGCCTACAGCACCTGGTATTCCCAGGCGGTCTCCCATCCAGGTACTAACCAGGCCCGACCCTGCTTAACTTCTGAGATCGGACGAGATCAGGTGCTTTCAGGGTGGTATGGCCGTAGGCTCTAGGAGCACTGGTTTTGGGCCTCTTAGCTTTCTTCGCTCAGCTTCAGTACAAGCAAGCAAACCACTCTGAAAAAAAAAAGCCTACAGCACCTGGTATTCCCAGGCGGTCTCCCATCCAGGTACTAACCAGGCCCGACCCTGCTTAACTTCTGAGATCGGACGAGATCAGGTGCTTTCAGGGTGGTATGGCCGTAGGCTCTAGGAGCACTGGTTTTGGGCCTCTTAGCTTTCTTCGCTCAGCTTCAGTACAAGCAAGCAAACCACTCTGAAAAAAAAAGCCTACAGCACCTGGTATTCCCAGGCGGTCTCCCATCCAGGTACTAACCAGGCCCGACCCTGCTTAACTTCTGAGATCGGACGAGATCAGGTGCTTTCAGGGTGGTATGGCCGTAGGCTCTAGGAGCACTGGTTTTGGGCCTCTTAGCTTTCTTCGCTCAGCTTCAGTGCAAGCAAACCACTCTGAAAAAAAAAAGCCTACAGCACCTGGTATTCCCAGGCGGTCTCCCATCCAGGTACTAACCAGGCCCGACCCTGCTTAACTTCTGAGATCGGACGAGATCAGGTGCTTTCAGGGTGGTATGGCCGTAGGCTCTAGGAGCACTGGTTTTGGGCCTCTTAGCATTCTTCGCTCAGCTTCAGTACAAGCAAGCAAACCACTCTGAAAAAAAAAAGCCTACAGCACCTGGTGTTCCCAGGCGGTCTCCCATCCAGGTACTAACCAGGCCCGACCCTGCTTAACTTCTGAGATCGGACGAGATCAGGTGCTTTCAGGGTGGTATGGCCGTAGGCTCTAGGAGCACTGGTTTTGGGCCTCTTAGCTTTCTTGGCTCAGCTTCAGTACAAGCAAGCAAACCACTCTGAAAAAAAAAAGCCTACAGCACCTGGTATTCCCAGGCGGTCTCCCATCCAGGTACTAACCAGGCCCGACCCTGCTTAACTTCTGAGATCGGACGAGATCAGGTGCTTTCAGGGTGGTATGGCTGTAGGCTCTAGGAGCACTGGTTTTGGGCCTCTTAGCTTTCTTCGCTCAGCTTCAGTACAAGCAAGCAAACCACTCTGAAAAAAAAAAGCCTACAGCACCTGGTATTCCCAGGCGGTCTCCCATCCAGGTACTAACCAGGCCCGACCCTGCTTAACTTCTGAGATCGGACGAGATCAGGTGCTTTCAGGGTGGTATGGCCGTAGGCTCTAGGAGCACTGGTTTTGGGCCTCTTAGCTTTCTTCGCTCAGCTTCAGTACAAGCAAGCAAACCACTCTGAAAAAAAAAAGCCTACAGCACCTGGTATTCCCAGGCGGTCTCCCATCCAGGTACTAACCAGGCCCGACCCTGCTTAACTTCTGAGATCGGACGAGATCAGGTGCTTTCAGGGTGGTATGCCGGAAGGCTCTAGGAGCACTGGTTTTGGGCCTCTTAGCTTTCTTCGCTCAGCTTCAGTACAAGCAAGCAAACCACTCTGAAAAAAAAAAGACTACAGCACCTGGTATTCCCAGGCGGTCTCCCATCCAGGTACTAACCAGGCCCGACCTTGCTTAACTTCTGAGATCGGACGAGATCAGGTGCTTTCAGGGTGGTATGGCCGTAGGCTCTAGGAGCACTGGTTTTGGGCCTCTTAGCTTTCTTCGCTCAGCTTCAGTACAAGCAAGCAAACCACTCTGAAAAAAAAAAAGCCTACAGCACCTGGTATTCCCAGGCGGTCTCCCATCCAGGTACTAACCAGGCCCGACCCTGCTTAACTTCTGAGATCGGACGAGATCAGGTGCTTTCAGGGTGGTATGGCCGTAGGCTCTAGGAGCACTGGTTTTGGGCCTCTTAGCTTTCTTCGCTCAGCTTCAGTACAAGCAAGCAAACCACTCTGAAAAAAAAAAGCCTACAGCACCTGGTATTCCCAGGCGGTCTCCCATCCAGGTACTAACCAGGCCCGACCCTGCTTAACTTCTGAGATCGGACGAGATCAGGTGCTTTCAGGGTGGTATGGCCGTAGGCTCTAGGAGCACTGGTTTTGGGCCTCTTAGCTTTCTTCGCTCAGCTTCAGTACAAGCAAGCAAACCACTCTGAAAAAAAAAAGCCTACAGCACCTGGTATTCCCAGGCGGTCTCCCATCCAGGTACTAACCAGGCCCGACCCTGCTTAACTTCTGAGATCGGACGAGATCAGGTGCTTTCAGGGTGGTATGGCCGTAGGCGCTAGGAGCACTGGTTTTGGGCCTCTTAGCTTTCTTCGCTCAGCTTCAGTACAAGCAAGCAAACCACTCGAAAAAAAAAAGCCTACAGCACCTGGTATTCCCAGGCGGTCTCCCATCCAGGTACTAACCAGGCCCGACCCTGCTTAACTTCTGAGATCGGACGAGATCAGGTGCTTTCAGGGTGGTATGGCCGTAGGCGCTAGGAGCACTGGTTTTGGGCCTCTTAGCTTTCTTCGCTCAGCTTCAGTACAAGCAAGCAAACCACTCTGAAAAAAAAAAGCCTACAGCACCTGGTATTCCCAGGCGGTCTCCCATCCAGGTACTAACCAGGCCCGACCCTGCTTAACTTCTGAGATCGGACGAGATCAGGTGCTTTCAGGGTGGTATGGCCGTAGGCTCTAGGAGCACTGGTTTTGGGCCTCTTAGCTTTCTTCGCTCAGCTTCAGTACAAGCAAGCAAACCACTCTGAAAACAAAAAAGCCTACAGCACCTGGTATTCCCAGGCGGTCTCCCATCCAGGTACTAACCAGGCCCGACCCTGCTTAACTTCTGAGATCGGACGAGATCAGGTGCTTTCAGGGTGGTATGGCCGTAGGCGCTAGGAGCACTGGTTTTGGCCTCTTAGCTTTCTTCGCTCAGCTTCAGTACAAGCAAGCAAACCACTCTGAAAAAAAAAAGCCTACAGCACCTGGTATTCCCAGGCGGTCTCCCATCCAGGTACTAACCAGGCCCGACCCTGCTTAACTTCTGAGATCGGACGAGATCAGGTGCTTTCAGGGTGGTATGGCCGTAGGCTCTAGGAGCACTGGTTTTGGGCCTCTTAGCTTTCTTCGCTCAGCTTCAGTACAAGCAAGCAAACCACTCTGAAAAAAAAAAGCCTACAGCACCTGGTATTCCCAGGCGGTCTCCCATCCAGGTACTAACCAGGCCCGACCCTGCTTAACTTCTGAGATCGGACGAGATCAGGTGCTTTCAGGGTGGTATGGCCGTAGGCTCTAGGAGCACTGGTTTTGGGCCTCTTAGCTTTCTTCGCTCAGCTTCAGTACAAGCAAGCAAACCACTCTGAAAAAAAAAAGCCTACAGCACCTGGTATTCCCAGGCGGTCTCCCATCCAGGTACTAACCAGGCCCGACCCTGCTTAACTTCTGAGATCGGACGAGATCAGGTGCTTTCAGGGTGGTATGGCCGTAGGCTCTAGGAGCACTGGTTTTGGGCCTCTTAGCTTTCTTCGCTCAGCTTCAGTACAAGCAAGCAAACCACTCTGAAAAAAAAAAGCCTACAGCACCTGGTATTCCCAGGCGGTCTCCCATCCAGGTACTAACCAGGCCCGACCCTGCTTAACTTCTGAGATCGGACGAGATCAGGTGCTTTCAGGGTGGTATGGCCGTAGGCTCTAGGAGCACTGGTTTTGGGCCTCTTAGCTTTCTTCGCTCAGCTTCAGTACAAGCAAGCAAACCACTCTGAAAAAAAAAAGCCTACAGCACCTGGTATTCCCAGGCGGTCTCCCATCCAGGTACTAACCAGGCCCGACCCTGCTTAACTTCTGAGATCGGACGAGATCAGGTGCTTTCAGGGTGGTATGGCCGTAGGCTCTAGGAGCACTGGTTTTGGGCCTCTTAGCTTTCTTCGCTCAGCTTCAGTACAAGCAAGCAAACCACTCTGAAAAAAAAAAGCCTACAGCACCTGGTATTCCCAGGCGGTCTCCCATCCAGGTACTAACCAGGCCCGACCCTGCTTAACTTCTGAGATCGGACGAGATCAGGTGCTTTCAGGGTGGTATGGCCGTAGGCTCTAGGAGCACTGGTTTTGGGCCTCTTAGCTTTCTTCGCTCAGCTTCAGTACAAGCAAGCAAACCACTCTGAAAAAAAAAAGCCTACAGCACCTGGTATTCCCAGGCGGTCTCCCAACAAGCAAGCAAACCACTCTGAAAAAAAAAAAAGCCTACTGCACACTTGTATTCCAGGCGTCTCCCATCCAGGTACTAACCAGGTTTCTTGTCAGCCTAATTCGGCCTCTTAGCTTTCTTGCTCAGCTTCAGTACAAGCAAGCAAACACTCTGAAAAAAAAAAAGCCTACAGCACCTGGTATTCCCAGGCGGTCTCCCATCCAGGTACTAACCAGGCCCGACCCTGCTTAACTTCTGAGATCGGACGAGATCAGGTGCTTTCAGGGTGGTATGGCCGTAGGCTCTAGGAGCACTGGTTTTGGGCCTCTTAGCTTTCTTCGCTCAGCTTCAGTACAAGCAAACCACTCTGAAAAAAAAAAGCCTACAGCACCTGGTATTCCCAGGCGGTCTCCCATCCAGGTACTAACCAGGCCCGACCCTGCTTAACTTCTGAGATCGGACGAGATCAGGTGCTTTCAGGGTGGTATGGCCGTAGGCTCTAGGAGCACTGGTTTTGGGCCTCTTAGCTTTCTTCGCTCAGCTTCAGTACAAGCAAGCAAACCACTCTGAAAAAAAAAAGCCTACAGCACCTGGTATTCCCAGGCGGTCTCCCATCCAGGTACTAACCAGGCCCGACCCTGCTTAACTTCTGAGATCGGACGAGATCAGGTGCTTTCAGGGTGGTATGGCCGTAGGCTCTAGGAGCACTGGTTTTGGGCCTCTTAGCTTTCTTCGCTCAGCTTCAGTACAAGCAAGCAAACCACTCTGAAAAAAAAAAGCCTACAGCACCTGGTATTCCCAGGCGGTCTCCCATCCAGGTACTAACCAGGCCCGACCCTGCTTAACTTCTGAGATCGGACGAGATCAGGTGCTTTCAGGGTGGTATGGCCGTAGGCTCTAGGAGCACTGGTTTTGGGCCTCTTAGCTTTCTTCGCTCAGCTTCAGTACAAGCAAGCAAACCACTCTGAAAAAAAAAAGCCTACAGCACCTGGTATTCCCAGGCGGTCTCCCATCCAGGTACTAACCAGGCCCGACCCTGCTTAACTTCTGAGATCGGACGAGATCAGGTGCTTTCAGGGTGGTATGGCCGTAGGCTCTAGGAGCACTGGTTTTGGGCCTCTTAGCTTTCTTCGCTCAGCTTCAGTACAAGCAAGCAAACCACTCTGAAAAAAAAAAGCCTACAGCACCTGGTATTCCCAGGCGGTCTCCCATCCAGGTACTAACCAGGCCCGACCCTGCTTAACTTCTGAGATCGGACGAGATCAGGTGCTTTCAGGGTGGTATGGCCGTAGGCTCTAGGAGCACTGGTTTTGGGCCTCTTAGCTTTCTTCGCTCAGCTTCAGTACAAGCAAGCAAACCACTCTGAAAAAAAAAAGCCTACAGCACCTGGTATTCCCAGGCGGTCTCCCATCCAGGTACTAACCAGGCCCGACCCTGCTTAACTTCTGAGATCGGACGAGATCAGGTGCTTTCAGGGTGGTATGGCCGTAGGCTCTAGGAGCACTGGTTTTGGGCCTCTTAGCTTTCTTCGCTCAGCTTCAGTACAAGCAAGCAAACCACTCTGAAAAAAAAAAGCCTACAGCACCTGGTATTCCCAGGCGGTCTCCCATCCAGGTACTAACCAGGCCCGACCCTGCTTAACTTCTGAGATCGGACGAGATCAGGTGCTTTCAGGGTGGTATGGCCGTAGGCTCTAGGAGCACTGGTTTTGGGCCTCTTAGCTTTCTTCGCTCAGCTTCAGTACAAGCAAGCAAACCACTCTGAAAAAAAAAAGCCTACAGCACCTGGTATTCCCAGGCGGTCTCCCATCCAGGTACTAACCAGGCCCGACCCTGCTTAACTTCTGAGATCGGACGAGATCAGGTGCTTTCAGGGTGGTATGGCCGTAGGCTCTAGGAGCACTGGTTTTGGGCCTCTTAGCTTTCTTCGCTCAGCTTCAGTACAAGCAAGCAAACCACTCTGAAAAAAAAAAGCCTACAGCACCTGGTATTCCCAGGCGGTCTCCCATCCAGGTACTAACCAGGCCCGACCCTGCTTAACTTCTGAGATCGGACGAGATCAGGTGCTTTCAGGGTGGTATGGCCGTAGGCTCTAGGAGCACTGGTTTTGGGCCTCTTAGCTTTCTTCGCTCAGCTTCAGTACAAGCAAGCAAACCACTCTGAAAAAAAAAAGCCTACAGCACCTGGTATTCCCAGGCGGTCTCCCATCCAGGTACTAACCAGGCCCGACCCTGCTTAACTTCTGAGATCGGACGAGATCAGGTGCTTTCAGGGTGGTATGGCCGTAGGCTCTAGGAGCACTGGTTTTGGGCCTCTTAGCTTTCTTCGCTCAGCTTCAGTACAAGCAAGCAAACCACTCTGAAAAAAAAAAGCCTACAGCACCTGGTATTCCCAGGCGGTCTCCCATCCAGGTACTAACCAGGCCCGACCCTGCTTAACTTCTGAGATCGGACGAGATCAGGTGCTTTCAGGGTGGTATGGCCGTAGGCTCTAGGAGCACTGGTTTTGGGCCTCTTAGCTTTCTTCGCTCAGCTTCAGTACAAGCAAGCAAACCACTCTGAAAAAAAAAAGCCTACAGCACCTGGTATTCCCAGGCGGTCTCCCATCCAGGTACTAACCAGGCCCGACCCTGCTTAACTTCTGAGATCGGACGAGATCAGGTGCTTTCAGGGTGGTATGGCCGTAGGCTCTAGGAGCACTGGTTTTGGGCCTCTTAGCTTTCTTCGCTCAGCTTCAGTACAAGCAAGCAAACCACTCTGAAAAAAAAAAGCCTACAGCACCTGGTATTCCCAGGCGGTCTCCCATCCAGGTACTAACCAGGCCCGACCCTGCTTAACTTCTGAGATCGGACGAGATCAGGTGCTTTCAGGGTGGTATGGCCGTAGGCTCTAGGAGCACTGGTTTTGGGCCTCTTAGCTTTCTTCGCTCAGCTTCAGTACAAGCAAGCAAACCACTCTGAAAAAAAAAAGCCTACAGCACCTGGTATTCCCAGGCGGTCTCCCATCCAGGTACTAACCAGGCCCGACCCTGCTTAACTTCTGAGATCGGACGAGATCAGGTGCTTTCAGGGTGGTATGGCCGTAGGCTCTAGGAGCACTGGTTTTGGGCCTCTTAGCTTTCTTCGCTCAGCTTCAGTACAAGCAAGCAAACCACTCTGAAAAAAAAAAGCCTACAGCACCTGGTATTCCCAGGCGGTCTCCCATCCAGGTACTAACCAGGCCCGACCCTGCTTAACTTCTGAGATCGGACGAGATCAGGTGCTTTCAGGGTGGTATGGCCGTAGGCTCTAGGAGCACTGGTTTTGGGCCTCTTAGCTTTCTTCGCTCAGCTTCAGTACAAGCAAGCAAACCACTCTGAAAAAAAAAAGCCTACAGCACCTGGTATTCCCAGGCGGTCTCCCATCCAGGTACTAACCAGGCCCGACCCTGCTTAACTTCTGAGATCGGACGAGATCAGGTGCTTTCAGGGTGGTATGGCCGTAGGCTCTAGGAGCACTGGTTTTGGGCCTCTTAGCTTTCTTCGCTCAGCTTCAGTACAAGCAAGCAAACCACTCTGAAAAAAAAAAGCCTACAGCACCTGGTATTCCCAGGCGGTCTCCCATCCAGGTACTAACCAGGCCCGACCCTGCTTAACTTCTGAGATCGGACGAGATCAGGTGCTTTCAGGGTGGTATGGCCGTAGGCTCTAGGAGCACTGGTTTTGGGCCTCTTAGCTTTCTTCGCTCAGCTTCAGTACAAGCAAGCAAACCACTCTGAAAAAAAAAAGCCTACAGCACCTGGTATTCCCAGGCGGTCTCCCATCCAGGTACTAACCAGGCCCGACCCTGCTTAACTTCTGAGATCGGACGAGATCAGGTGCTTTCAGGGTGGTATGGCCGTAGGCTCTAGGAGCACTGGTTTTGGGCCTCTTAGCTTTCTTCGCTCAGCTTCAGTACAAGCAAGCAAACCACTCTGAAAAAAAAAAGCCTACAGCACCTGGTATTCCCAGGCGGTCTCCCATCCAGGTACTAACCAGGCCCGACCCTGCTTAACTTCTGAGATCGGACGAGATCAGGTGCTTTCAGGGTGGTATGGCCGTAGGCTCTAGGAGCACTGGTTTTGGGCCTCTTAGCTTTCTTCGCTCAGCTTCAGTACAAGCAAGCAAACCACTCTGAAAAAAAAAAGCCTACAGCACCTGGTATTCCCAGGCGGTCTCCCATCCAGGTACTAACCAGGCCCGACCCTGCTTAACTTCTGAGATCGGACGAGATCAGGTGCTTTCAGGGTGGTATGGCCGTAGGCTCTAGGAGCACTGGTTTTGGGCCTCTTAGCTTTCTTCGCTCAGCTTCAGTACAAGCAAGCAAACCACTCTGAAAAAAAAAAGCCTACAGCACCTGGTATTCCCAGGCGGTCTCCCATCCAGGTACTAACCAGGCCCGACCCTGCTTAACTTCTGAGATCGGACGAGATCAGGTGCTTTCAGGGTGGTATGGCCGTAGGCTCTAGGAGCACTGGTTTTGGGCCTCTTAGCTTTCTTCGCTCAGCTTCAGTACAAGCAAGCAAACCACTCTGAAAAAAAAAAGCCTACAGCACCTGGTATTCCCAGGCGGTCTCCCATCCAGGTACTAACCAGGCCCGACCCTGCTTAACTTCTGAGATCGGACGAGATCAGGTGCTTTCAGGGTGGTATGGCCGTAGGCTCTAGGAGCACTGGTTTTGGGCCTCTTAGCTTTCTTCGCTCAGCTTCAGTACAAGCAAGCAAACCACTCTGAAAAAAAAAAGCCTACAGCACCTGGTATTCCCAGGCGGTCTCCCATCCAGGTACTAACCAGGCCCGACCCTGCTTAACTTCTGAGATCGGACGAGATCAGGTGCTTTCAGGGTGGTATGGCCGTAGGCTCTAGGAGCACTGGTTTTGGGCCTCTTAGCTTTCTTCGCTCAGCTTCAGTACAAGCAAGCAAACCACTCTGAAAAAAAAAAGCCTACAGCACCTGGTATTCCCAGGCGGTCTCCCATCCAGGTACTAACCAGGCCCGACCCTGCTTAACTTCTGAGATCGGACGAGATCAGGTGCTTTCAGGGTGGTATGGCCGTAGGCTCTAGGAGCACTGGTTTTGGGCCTCTTAGCTTTCTTCGCTCAGCTTCAGTACAAGCAAGCAAACCACTCTGAAAAAAAAAAGCCTACAGCACCTGGTATTCCCAGGCGGTCTCCCATCCAGGTACTAACCAGGCCCGACCCTGCTTAACTTCTGAGATCGGACGAGATCAGGTGCTTTCAGGGTGGTATGGCCGTAGGCTCTAGGAGCACTGGTTTTGGGCCTCTTAGCTTTCTTCGCTCAGCTTCAGTACAAGCAAGCAAACCACTCTGAAAAAAAAAAGCCTACAGCACCTGGTATTCCCAGGCGGTCTCCCATCCAGGTACTAACCAGGCCCGACCCTGCTTAACTTCTGAGATCGGACGAGATCAGGTGCTTTCAGGGTGGTATGGCCGTAGGCTCTAGGAGCACTGGTTTTGGGCCTCTTAGCTTTCTTCGCTCAGCTTCAGTACAAGCAAGCAAACCACTCTGAAAAAAAAAAGCCTACAGCACCTGGTATTCCCAGGCGGTCTCCCATCCAGGTACTAACCAGGCCCGACCCTGCTTAACTTCTGAGATCGGACGAGATCAGGTGCTTTCAGGGTGGTATGGCCGTAGGCTCTAGGAGCACTGGTTTTGGGCCTCTTAGCTTTCTTCGCTCAGCTTCAGTACAAGCAAGCAAACCACTCTGAAAAAAAAAAGCCTACAGCACCTGGTATTCCCAGGCGGTCTCCCATCCAGGTACTAACCAGGCCCGACCCTGCTTAACTTCTGAGATCGGACGAGATCAGGTGCTTTCAGGGTGGTATGGCCGTAGGCTCTAGGAGCACTGGTTTTGGGCCTCTTAGCTTTCTTCGCTCAGCTTCAGTACAAGCAAGCAAACCACTCTGAAAAAAAAAAGCCTACAGCACCTGGTATTCCCAGGCGGTCTCCCATCCAGGTACTAACCAGGCCCGACCCTGCTTAACTTCTGAGATCGGACGAGATCAGGTGCTTTCAGGGTGGTATGGCCGTAGGCTCTAGGAGCACTGGTTTTGGGCCTCTTAGCTTTCTTCGCTCAGCTTCAGTACAAGCAAGCAAACCACTCTGAAAAAAAAAAGCCTACAGCACCTGGTATTCCCAGGCGGTCTCCCATCCAGGTACTAACCAGGCCCGACCCTGCTTAACTTCTGAGATCGGACGAGATCAGGTGCTTTCAGGGTGGTATGGCCGTAGGCTCTAGGAGCACTGGTTTTGGGCCTCTTAGCTTTCTTCGCTCAGCTTCAGTACAAGCAAGCAAACCACTCTGAAAAAAAAAAGCCTACAGCACCTGGTATTCCCAGGCGGTCTCCCATCCAGGTACTAACCAGGCCCGACCCTGCTTAACTTCTGAGATCGGACGAGATCAGGTGCTTTCAGGGTGGTATGGCCGTAGGCTCTAGGAGCACTGGTTTTGGGCCTCTTAGCTTTCTTCGCTCAGCTTCAGTACAAGCAAGCAAACCACTCTGAAAAAAAAAAGCCTACAGCACCTGGTATTCCCAGGCGGTCTCCCATCCAGGTACTAACCAGGCCCGACCCTGCTTAACTTCTGAGATCGGACGAGATCAGGTGCTTTCAGGGTGGTATGGCCGTAGGCTCTAGGAGCACTGGTTTTGGGCCTCTTAGCTTTCTTCGCTCAGCTTCAGTACAAGCAAGCAAACCACTCTGAAAAAAAAAAGCCTACAGCACCTGGTATTCCCAGGCGGTCTCCCATCCAGGTACTAACCAGGCCCGACCCTGCTTAACTTCTGAGATCGGACGAGATCAGGTGCTTTCAGGGTGGTATGGCCGTAGGCTCTAGGAGCACTGGTTTTGGGCCTCTTAGCTTTCTTCGCTCAGCTTCAGTACAAGCAAGCAAACCACTCTGAAAAAAAAAAGCCTACAGCACCTGGTATTCCCAGGCGGTCTCCCATCCAGGTACTAACCAGGCCCGACCCTGCTTAACTTCTGAGATCGGACGAGATCAGGTGCTTTCAGGGTGGTATGGCCGTAGGCTCTAGGAGCACTGGTTTTGGGCCTCTTAGCTTTCTTCGCTCAGCTTCAGTACAAGCAAGCAAACCACTCTGAAAAAAAAAAGCCTACAGCACCTGGTATTCCCAGGCGGTCTCCCATCCAGGTACTAACCAGGCCCGACCCTGCTTAACTTCTGAGATCGGACGAGATCAGGTGCTTTCAGGGTGGTATGGCCGTAGGCTCTAGGAGCACTGGTTTTGGGCCTCTTAGCTTTCTTCGCTCAGCTTCAGTACAAGCAAGCAAACCACTCTGAAAAAAAAAAGCCTACAGCACCTGGTATTCCCAGGCGGTCTCCCATCCAGGTACTAACCAGGCCCGACCCTGCTTAACTTCTGAGATCGGACGAGATCAGGTGCTTTCAGGGTGGTATGGCCGTAGGCTCTAGGAGCACTGGTTTTGGGCCTCTTAGCTTTCTTCGCTCAGCTTCAGTACAAGCAAGCAAACCACTCTGAAAAAAAAAAGCCTACAGCACCTGGTATTCCCAGGCGGTCTCCCATCCAGGTACTAACCAGGCCCGACCCTGCTTAACTTCTGAGATCGGACGAGATCAGGTGCTTTCAGGGTGGTATGGCCGTAGGCTCTAGGAGCACTGGTTTTGGGCCTCTTAGCTTTCTTCGCTCAGCTTCAGTACAAGCAAGCAAACCACTCTGAAAAAAAAAAGCCTACAGCACCTGGTATTCCCAGGCGGTCTCCCATCCAGGTACTAACCAGGCCCGACCCTGCTTAACTTCTGAGATCGGACGAGATCAGGTGCTTTCAGGGTGGTATGGCCGTAGGCTCTAGGAGCACTGGTTTTGGGCCTCTTAGCTTTCTTCGCTCAGCTTCAGTACAAGCAAGCAAACCACTCTGAAAAAAAAAAGCCTACAGCACCTGGTATTCCCAGGCGGTCTCCCATCCAGGTACTAACCAGGCCCGACCCTGCTTAACTTCTGAGATCGGACGAGATCAGGTGCTTTCAGGGTGGTATGGCCGTAGGCTCTAGGAGCACTGGTTTTGGGCCTCTTAGCTTTCTTCGCTCAGCTTCAGTACAAGCAAGCAAACCACTCTGAAAAAAAAAAGCCTACAGCACCTGGTATTCCCAGGCGGTCTCCCATCCAGGTACTAACCAGGCCCGACCCTGCTTAACTTCTGAGATCGGACGAGATCAGGTGCTTTCAGGGTGGTATGGCCGTAGGCTCTAGGAGCACTGGTTTTGGGCCTCTTAGCTTTCTTCGCTCAGCTTCAGTACAAGCAAGCAAACCACTCTGAAAAAAAAAAGCCTACAGCACCTGGTATTCCCAGGCGGTCTCCCATCCAGGTACTAACCAGGCCCGACCCTGCTTAACTTCTGAGATCGGACGAGATCAGGTGCTTTCAGGGTGGTATGGCCGTAGGCTCTAGGAGCACTGGTTTTGGGCCTCTTAGCTTTCTTCGCTCAGCTTCAGTACAAGCAAGCAAACCACTCTGAAAAAAAAAAGCCTACAGCACCTGGTATTCCCAGGCGGTCTCCCATCCAGGTACTAACCAGGCCCGACCCTGCTTAACTTCTGAGATCGGACGAGATCAGGTGCTTTCAGGGTGGTATGGCCGTAGGCTCTAGGAGCACTGGTTTTGGGCCTCTTAGCTTTCTTCGCTCAGCTTCAGTACAAGCAAGCAAACCACTCTGAAAAAAAAAAGCCTACAGCACCTGGTATTCCCAGGCGGTCTCCCATCCAGGTACTAACCAGGCCCGACCCTGCTTAACTTCTGAGATCGGACGAGATCAGGTGCTTTCAGGGTGGTATGGCCGTAGGCTCTAGGAGCACTGGTTTTGGGCCTCTTAGCTTTCTTCGCTCAGCTTCAGTACAAGCAAGCAAACCACTCTGAAAAAAAAAAGCCTACAGCACCTGGTATTCCCAGGCGGTCTCCCATCCAGGTACTAACCAGGCCCGACCCTGCTTAACTTCTGAGATCGGACGAGATCAGGTGCTTTCAGGGTGGTATGGCCGTAGGCTCTAGGAGCACTGGTTTTGGGCCTCTTAGCTTTCTTCGCTCAGCTTCAGTACAAGCAAGCAAACCACTCTGAAAAAAAAAAGCCTACAGCACCTGGTATTCCCAGGCGGTCTCCCATCCAGGTACTAACCAGGCCCGACCCTGCTTAACTTCTGAGATCGGACGAGATCAGGTGCTTTCAGGGTGGTATGGCCGTAGGCTCTAGGAGCACTGGTTTTGGGCCTCTTAGCTTTCTTCGCTCAGCTTCAGTACAAGCAAGCAAACCACTCTGAAAAAAAAAAGCCTACAGCACCTGGTATTCCCAGGCGGTCTCCCATCCAGGTACTAACCAGGCCCGACCCTGCTTAACTTCTGAGATCGGACGAGATCAGGTGCTTTCAGGGTGGTATGGCCGTAGGCTCTAGGAGCACTGGTTTTGGGCCTCTTAGCTTTCTTCGCTCAGCTTCAGTACAAGCAAGCAAACCACTCTGAAAAAAAAAAGCCTACAGCACCTGGTATTCCCAGGCGGTCTCCCATCCAGGTACTAACCAGGCCCGACCCTGCTTAACTTCTGAGATCGGACGAGATCAGGTGCTTTCAGGGTGGTATGGCCGTAGGCTCTAGGAGCACTGGTTTTGGGCCTCTTAGCTTTCTTCGCTCAAAGCAAGCAAACCACTCTGAAAAAAAAAAGCCTACAGCACCTGGTATTCCCAGGCGGTCTCCCATCCAGGTACTAACCAGGCCCGACCCTGCTTAACTTCTGAGATCGGACGAGATCAGGTGCTTTCAGGGTGGTATGGCCGTAGGCTCTAGGAGCACTGGTTTTGGGCCTCTTAGCTTTCTTCGCTCAGCTTCAGTACAAGCAAGCAAACCACTCTGAAAAAAAAAAGCCTACAGCACCTGGTATTCCCAGGCGGTCTCCCATCCAGGTACTAACCAGGCCCGACCCTGCTTAACTTCTGAGATCGGACGAGATCAGGTGCTTTCAGGGTGGTATGGCCGTAGGCTCTAGGAGCACTGGTTTTGGGCCTCTTAGCTTTCTTCGCTCAGCTTCAGTACAAGCAAGCAAACCACTCTGAAAAAAAAAAGCCTACAGCACCTGGTATTCCCAGGCGGTCTCCCATCCAGGTACTAACCAGGCCCGACCCTGCTTAACTTCTGAGATCGGACGAGATCAGGTGCTTTCAGGGTGGTATGGCCGTAGGCTCTAGGAGCACTGGTTTTGGGCCTCTTAGCTTTCTTCGCTCAGCTTCAGTACAAGCAAGCAAACCACTCTGAAAAAAAAAAGCCTACAGCACCTGGTATTCCCAGGCGGTCTCCCATCCAGGTACTAACCAGGCCCGACCCTGCTTAACTTCTGAGATCGGACGAGATCAGGTGCTTTCAGGGTGGTATGGCCGTAGGCTCTAGGAGCACTGGTTTTGGGCCTCTTAGCTTTCTTCGCTCAGCTTCAGTACAAGCAAGCAAACCACTCTGAAAAAAAAAAGCCTACAGCACCTGGTATTCCCAGGCGGTCTCCCATCCAGGTACTAACCAGGCCCGACCCTGCTTAACTTCTGAGATCGGACGAGATCAGGTGCTTTCAGGGTGGTATGGCCGTAGGCTCTAGGAGCACTGGTTTTGGGCCTCTTAGCTTTCTTCGCTCAGCTTCAGTACAAGCAAGCAAACCACTCTGAAAAAAAAAAGCCTACAGCACCTGGTATTCCCAGGCGGTCTCCCATCCAGGTACTAACCAGGCCCGACCCTGCTTAACTTCTGAGATCGGACGAGATCAGGTGCTTTCAGGGTGGTATGGCCGTAGGCTCTAGGAGCACTGGTTTTGGGCCTCTTAGCTTTCTTCGCTCAGCTTCAGTACAAGCAAGCAAACCACTCTGAAAAAAAAAAGCCTACAGCACCTGGTATTCCCAGGCGGTCTCCCATCCAGGTACTAACCAGGCCCGACCCTGCTTAACTTCTGAGATCGGACGAGATCAGGTGCTTTCAGGGTGGTATGGCCGTAGGCTCTAGGAGCACTGGTTTTGGGCCTCTTAGCTTTCTTCGCTCAGCTTCAGTACAAGCAAGCAAACCACTCTGAAAAAAAAAAGCCTACAGCACCTGGTATTCCCAGGCGGTCTCCCATCCAGGTACTAACCAGGCCCGACCCTGCTTAACTTCTGAGATCGGACGAGATCAGGTGCTTTCAGGGTGGTATGGCCGTAGGCTCTAGGAGCACTGGTTTTGGGCCTCTTAGCTTTCTTCGCTCAGCTTCAGTACAAGCAAGCAAACCACTCTGAAAAAAAAAAGCCTACAGCACCTGGTATTCCCAGGCGGTCTCCCATCCAGGTACTAACCAGGCCCGACCCTGCTTAACTTCTGAGATCGGACGAGATCAGGTGCTTTCAGGGTGGTATGGCCGTAGGCTCTAGGAGCACTGGTTTTGGGCCTCTTAGCTTTCTTCGCTCAGCTTCAGTACAAGCAAGCAAACCACTCTGAAAAAAAAAAGCCTACAGCACCTGGTATTCCCAGGCGGTCTCCCATCCAGGTACTAACCAGGCCCGACCCTGCTTAACTTCTGAGATCGGACGAGATCAGGTGCTTTCAGGGTGGTATGGCCGTAGGCTCTAGGAGCACTGGTTTTGGGCCTCTTAGCTTTCTTCGCTCAGCTTCAGTACAAGCAAGCAAACCACTCTGAAAAAAAAAAGCCTACAGCACCTGGTATTCCCAGGCGGTCTCCCATCCAGGTACTAACCAGGCCCGACCCTGCTTAACTTCTGAGATCGGACGAGATCAGGTGCTTTCAGGGTGGTATGGCCGTAGGCTCTAGGAGCACTGGTTTTGGGCCTCTTAGCTTTCTTCGCTCAGCTTCAGTACAAGCAAGCAAACCACTCTGAAAAAAAAAAGCCTACAGCACCTGGTATTCCCAGGCGGTCTCCCATCCAGGTACTAACCAGGCCCGACCCTGCTTAACTTCTGAGATCGGACGAGATCAGGTGCTTTCAGGGTGGTATGGCCGTAGGCTCTAGGAGCACTGGTTTTGGGCCTCTTAGCTTTCTTCGCTCAGCTTCAGTACAAGCAAGCAAACCACTCTGAAAAAAAAAAGCCTACAGCACCTGGTATTCCCAGGCGGTCTCCCATCCAGGTACTAACCAGGCCCGACCCTGCTTAACTTCTGAGATCGGACGAGATCAGGTGCTTTCAGGGTGGTATGGCCGTAGGCTCTAGGAGCACTGGTTTTGGGCCTCTTAGCTTTCTTCGCTCAGCTTCAGTACAAGCAAGCAAACCACTCTGAAAAAAAAAAGCCTACAGCACCTGGTATTCCCAGGCGGTCTCCCATCCAGGTACTAACCAGGCCCGACCCTGCTTAACTTCTGAGATCGGACGAGATCAGGTGCTTTCAGGGTGGTATGGCCGTAGGCTCTAGGAGCACTGGTTTTGGGCCTCTTAGCTTTCTTCGCTCAGCTTCAGTACAAGCAAGCAAACCACTCTGAAAAAAAAAAGCCTACAGCACCTGGTATTCCCAGGCGGTCTCCCATCCAGGTACTAACCAGGCCCGACCCTGCTTAACTTCTGAGATCGGACGAGATCAGGTGCTTTCAGGGTGGTATGGCCGTAGGCTCTAGGAGCACTGGTTTTGGGCCTCTTAGCTTTCTTCGCTCAGCTTCAGTACAAGCAAGCAAACCACTCTGAAAAAAAAAAGCCTACAGCACCTGGTATTCCCAGGCGGTCTCCCATCCAGGTACTAACCAGGCCCGACCCTGCTTAACTTCTGAGATCGGACGAGATCAGGTGCTTTCAGGGTGGTATGGCCGTAGGCTCTAGGAGCACTGGTTTTGGGCCTCTTAGCTTTCTTCGCTCAGCTTCAGTACAAGCAAGCAAACCACTCTGAAAAAAAAAAGCCTACAGCACCTGGTATTCCCAGGCGGTCTCCCATCCAGGTACTAACCAGGCCCGACCCTGCTTAACTTCTGAGATCGGACGAGATCAGGTGCTTTCAGGGTGGTATGGCCGTAGGCTCTAGGAGCACTGGTTTTGGGCCTCTTAGCTTTCTTCGCTCAGCTTCAGTACAAGCAAGCAAACCACTCTGAAAAAAAAAAGCCTACAGCACCTGGTATTCCCAGGCGGTCTCCCATCCAGGTACTAACCAGGCCCGACCCTGCTTAACTTCTGAGATCGGACGAGATCAGGTGCTTTCAGGGTGGTATGGCCGTAGGCTCTAGGAGCACTGGTTTTGGGCCTCTTAGCTTTCTTCGCTCAGCTTCAGTACAAGCAAGCAAACCACTCTGAAAAAAAAAAGCCTACAGCACCTGGTATTCCCAGGCGGTCTCCCATCCAGGTACTAACCAGGCCCGACCCTGCTTAACTTCTGAGATCGGACGAGATCAGGTGCTTTCAGGGTGGTATGGCCGTAGGCTCTAGGAGCACTGGTTTTGGGCCTCTTAGCTTTCTTCGCTCAGCTTCAGTACAAGCAAGCAAACCACTCTGAAAAAAAAAAGCCTACAGCACCTGGTATTCCCAGGCGGTCTCCCATCCAGGTACTAACCAGGCCCGACCCTGCTTAACTTCTGAGATCGGACGAGATCAGGTGCTTTCAGGGTGGTATGGCCGTAGGCTCTAGGAGCACTGGTTTTGGGCCTCTTAGCTTTCTTCGCTCAGCTTCAGTACAAGCAAGCAAACCACTCTGAAAAAAAAAAGCCTACAGCACCTGGTATTCCCAGGCGGTCTCCCATCCAGGTACTAACCAGGCCCGACCCTGCTTAACTTCTGAGATCGGACGAGATCAGGTGCTTTCAGGGTGGTATGGCCGTAGGCTCTAGGAGCACTGGTTTTGGGCCTCTTAGCTTTCTTCGCTCAGCTTCAGTACAAGCAAGCAAACCACTCTGAAAAAAAAAAGCCTACAGCACCTGGTATTCCCAGGCGGTCTCCCATCCAGGTACTAACCAGGCCCGACCCTGCTTAACTTCTGAGATCGGACGAGATCAGGTGCTTTCAGGGTGGTATGGCCGTAGGCTCTAGGAGCACTGGTTTTGGGCCTCTTAGCTTTCTTCGCTCAGCTTCAGTACAAGCAAGCAAACCACTCTGAAAAAAAAAAGCCTACAGCACCTGGTATTCCCAGGCGGTCTCCCATCCAGGTACTAACCAGGCCCGACCCTGCTTAACTTCTGAGATCGGACGAGATCAGGTGCTTTCAGGGTGGTATGGCCGTAGGCTCTAGGAGCACTGGTTTTGGGCCTCTTAGCTTTCTTCGCTCAGCTTCAGTACAAGCAAGCAAACCACTCTGAAAAAAAAAAGCCTACAGCACCTGGTATTCCCAGGCGGTCTCCCATCCAGGTACTAACCAGGCCCGACCCTGCTTAACTTCTGAGATCGGACGAGATCAGGTGCTTTCAGGGTGGTATGGCCGTAGGCTCTAGGAGCACTGGTTTTGGGCCTCTTAGCTTTCTTCGCTCAGCTTCAGTACAAGCAAGCAAACCACTCTGAAAAAAAAAAGCCTACAGCACCTGGTATTCCCAGGCGGTCTCCCATCCAGGTACTAACCAGGCCCGACCCTGCTTAACTTCTGAGATCGGACGAGATCAGGTGCTTTCAGGGTGGTATGGCCGTAGGCTCTAGGAGCACTGGTTTTGGGCCTCTTAGCTTTCTTCGCTCAGCTTCAGTACAAGCAAGCAAACCACTCTGAAAAAAAAAAGCCTACAGCACCTGGTATTCCCAGGCGGTCTCCCATCCAGGTACTAACCAGGCCCGACCCTGCTTAACTTCTGAGATCGGACGAGATCAGGTGCTTTCAGGGTGGTATGGCCGTAGGCTCTAGGAGCACTGGTTTTGGGCCTCTTAGCTTTCTTCGCTCAGCTTCAGTACAAGCAAGCAAACCACTCTGAAAAAAAAAAGCCTACAGCACCTGGTATTCCCAGGCGGTCTCCCATCCAGGTACTAACCAGGCCCGACCCTGCTTAACTTCTGAGATCGGACGAGATCAGGTGCTTTCAGGGTGGTATGGCCGTAGGCTCTAGGAGCACTGGTTTTGGGCCTCTTAGCTTTCTTCGCTCAGCTTCAGTACAAGCAAGCAAACCACTCTGAAAAAAAAAAGCCTACAGCACCTGGTATTCCCAGGCGGTCTCCCATCCAGGTACTAACCAGGCCCGACCCTGCTTAACTTCTGAGATCGGACGAGATCAGGTGCTTTCAGGGTGGTATGGCCGTAGGCTCTAGGAGCACTGGTTTTGGGCCTCTTAGCTTTCTTCGCTCAGCTTCAGTACAAGCAAGCAAACCACTCTGAAAAAAAAAAGCCTACAGCACCTGGTATTCCCAGGCGGTCTCCCATCCAGGTACTAACCAGGCCCGACCCTGCTTAACTTCTGAGATCGGACGAGATCAGGTGCTTTCAGGGTGGTATGGCCGTAGGCTCTAGGAGCACTGGTTTTGGGCCTCTTAGCTTTCTTCGCTCAGCTTCAGTACAAGCAAGCAAACCACTCTGAAAAAAAAAAGCCTACAGCACCTGGTATTCCCAGGCGGTCTCCCATCCAGGTACTAACCAGGCCCGACCCTGCTTAACTTCTGAGATCGGACGAGATCAGGTGCTTTCAGGGTGGTATGGCCGTAGGCTCTAGGAGCACTGGTTTTGGGCCTCTTAGCTTTCTTCGCTCAGCTTCAGTACAAGCAAGCAAACCACTCTGAAAAAAAAAAGCCTACAGCACCTGGTATTCCCAGGCGGTCTCCCATCCAGGTACTAACCAGGCCCGACCCTGCTTAACTTCTGAGATCGGACGAGATCAGGTGCTTTCAGGGTGGTATGGCCGTAGGCTCTAGGAGCACTGGTTTTGGGCCTCTTAGCTTTCTTCGCTCAGCTTCAGTACAAGCAAGCAAACCACTCTGAAAAAAAAAAGCCTACAGCACCTGGTATTCCCAGGCGGTCTCCCATCCAGGTACTAACCAGGCCCGACCCTGCTTAACTTCTGAGATCGGACGAGATCAGGTGCTTTCAGGGTGGTATGGCCGTAGGCTCTAGGAGCACTGGTTTTGGGCCTCTTAGCTTTCTTCGCTCAGCTTCAGTACAAGCAAGCAAACCACTCTGAAAAAAAAAAGCCTACAGCACCTGGTATTCCCAGGCGGTCTCCCATCCAGGTACTAACCAGGCCCGACCCTGCTTAACTTCTGAGATCGGACGAGATCAGGTGCTTTCAGGGTGGTATGGCCGTAGGCTCTAGGAGCACTGGTTTTGGGCCTCTTAGCTTTCTTCGCTCAGCTTCAGTACAAGCAAGCAAACCACTCTGAAAAAAAAAAGCCTACAGCACCTGGTATTCCCAGGCGGTCTCCCATCCAGGTACTAACCAGGCCCGACCCTGCTTAACTTCTGAGATCGGACGAGATCAGGTGCTTTCAGGGTGGTATGGCCGTAGGCTCTAGGAGCACTGGTTTTGGGCCTCTTAGCTTTCTTCGCTCAGCTTCAGTACAACCAAGCAAACCACTCTGAAAAAAAAAAGCCTACAGCACCTGGTATTCCCAGGCGGTCTCCCATCCAGGTACTAACCAGGCCCGACCCTGCTTAACTTCTGAGATCGGACGAGATCAGGTGCTTTCAGGGTGGTATGGCCGTAGGCTCTAGGAGCACTGGTTTTGGGCCTCTTAGCTTTCTTCGCTCAGCTTCAGTACAACCAAGCAAACCACTCTGAAAAAAAAAAGCCTACAGCACCTGGTATTCCCAGGCGGTCTCCCATCCAGGTACTAACCAGGCCCTGACCCTGCTTAACTTCTGAGATCGGACGAGATCAGG
>NC_141699.1:504822154-504844654 GCF_964263255.1 Lissotriton vulgaris
TCTAGGAGCACTGATTTTGGGCCTCTTAGCTTTCTTCGCTCAGCTTCAGTACAACCAAGCAAACCACTCTGAAAAAAAAAAGCCTACAGCACCTGGTATTCCCAGGCGGTCTCCCATCCAGGTACTAACCAGGCCCGACCCTGCTTAACTTCTGAGATCGGACGAGATCAGGTGCTTTCAGGGTGGTATGGCCGTAGGCTCTAGGAGCACTGGTTTTGGGCCTCTTAGCTTTCTTCGCTCAGCTTCAGTACAAGCAAGCAAACCACTCTGAAAAAAAAAAGCCTACAGCACCTGGTATTCCCAGGCGGTCTCCCATCCAGGTACTAACCAGGCCCGACCCTGCTTAACTTCTGAGATCGGACGAGATCAGGTGCTTTCAGGGTGGTATGGCCGTAGGCTCTAGGAGCACTGGTTTTGGGCCTCTTAGCTTTCTTCGCTCAGCTTCAGTACAAGCAAGCAAACCACTCTGAAAAAAAAAAGCCTACAGCACCTGGTATTCCCAGGCGGTCTCCCATCCAGGTACTAACCAGGCCCGACCCTGCTTAACTTCTGAGATCGGACGAGATCAGGTGCTTTCAGGGTGGTATGGCCGTAGGCTCTAGGAGCACTGGTTTTGGGCCTCTTAGCTTTCTTCGCTCAGCTTCAGTACAAGCAAGCAAACCACTCTGAAAAAAAAAAGCCTACAGCACCTGGTATTCCCAGGCGGTCTCCCATCCAGGTACTAACCAGGCCCGACCCTGCTTAACTTCTGAGATCGGACGAGATCAGGTGCTTTCAGGGTGGTATGGCCGTAGGCTCTAGGAGCACTGGTTTTGGGCCTCTTAGCTTTCTTCGCTCAGCTTCAGTACAAGCAAGCAAACCACTCTGAAAAAAAAAAGCCTACAGCACCTGGTATTCCCAGGCGGTCTCCCATCCAGGTACTAACCAGGCCCGACCCTGCTTAACTTCTGAGATCGGACGAGATCAGGTGCTTTCAGGGTGGTATGGCCGTAGGCTCTAGGAGCACTGGTTTTGGGCCTCTTAGCTTTCTTCGCTCAGCTTCAGTACAAGCAAGCAAACCACTCTGAAAAAAAAAAGCCTACAGCACCTGGTATTCCCAGGCGGTCTCCCATCCAGGTACTAACCAGGCCCGACCCTGCTTAACTTCTGAGATCGGACGAGATCAGGTGCTTTCAGGGTGGTATGGCCGTAGGCTCTAGGAGCACTGGTTTTGGGCCTCTTAGCTTTCTTCGCTCAGCTTCAGTACAACCAAGCAAACCACTCTGAAAAAAAAAAGCCTACAGCACCTGGTATTCCCAGGCGGTCTCCCATCCAGGTACTAACCAGGCCCGACCCTGCTTAACTTCTGAGATCGGACAAGATCAGGTGCTTTCAGGGTGGTATGGCCGTAGGCTCTAGGAGCACTGGTTTTGGGCCTCTTAGCTTTCTTCGCTCAGCTTCAGTACAACCAAGCAAACCACTCTGAAAAAAAAAAGCCTACAGCACCTGGTATTCCCAGGCGGTCTCCCATCCAGGTACTAACCAGGCCTGACCCTGCTTAACTTCTGAGATCGGACGAGATCAGGTGCTTTCAGGGTGGTATGGCCGTAGGCTCTAGGAGCACTGGTTTTGGGCCTCTTAGCTTTCTTCGCTCAGCTTCAGTACAAGCAAGCAAACCACTCTGAAAAAAAAAAGCCTACAGCACCTGGTATTCCCAGGCGGTCTCCCATCCAGGTACTAACCAGGCCCGACCCTGCTTAACTTCTGAGATCGGACGAGATCAGGTGCTTTCAGGGTGGTATGGCCGTAGGCTCTAGGAGCACTGGTTTTGGGCCTCTTAGCTTTCTTCGCTCAGCTTCAGTACAAGCAAGCAAACCACTCTGAAAAAAAAAAGCCTACAGCACCTGGTATTCCCAGGCGGTCTCCCATCCAGGTACTAACCAGGCCCGACCCTGCTTAACTTCTGAGATCGGACGAGATCAGGTGCTTTCAGGGTGGTATGGCCGTAGGCTCTAGGAGCACTGGTTTTGGGCCTCTTAGCTTTCTTCGCTCAGCTTCAGTACAAGCAAGCAAACCACTCTGAAAAAAAAAAGCCTACAGCACCTGGTATTCCCAGGCGGTCTCCCATCCAGGTACTAACCAGGCCCGACCCTGCTTAACTTCTGAGATCGGACGAGATCAGGAGCTTTCAGGGTGGTATGGCCGTAGGCTCTAGGAGCACTGGTTTTGGGCCTCTTAGCTTTCTTCGCTCAGCTTCAGTACAAGCAAGCAAACCACTCTGAAAAAAAAAAGCCTACAGCACCTGGTATTCCCAGGCGGTCTCCCATCCAGGTACTAACCAGGCCCGACCCTGCTTAACTTCTGAGATCGGACGAGATCAGGTGCTTTCAGGGTGGTATGGCCGTAGGCTCTAGGAGCACTGGTTTTGGGCCTCTTAGCTTTCTTCGCTCAGCTTCAGTACAAGCAAGCAAACCACTCTGAAAAAAAAAAGCCTACAGCACCTGGTATTCCCAGGCGGTCTCCCATCCAGGTACTAACCAGGCCCGACCCTGCTTAACTTCTGAGATCGGACGAGATCAGGTGCTTTCAGGGTGGTATGGCCGTAGGCTCTAGGAGCACTGGTTTTGGGCCTCTTAGCGTTCTTCGCTCAGCTTCAGTACAAGCAAGCAAACCACTCTGAAAAAAAAAAAGCCTACAGCACCTGGTATTCCCAGGCGGTCTCCCATCCAGGTACTAACCAGGCCCGACCCTGCTTAACTTCTGAGATCGGACGAGATCAGGTGCTTTCAGGGTGGTATGGCCGTAGGCTCTAGGAGCACTGGTTTTGGGCCTCTTAGCTTTCTTCGCTCAGCTTCAGTACAACCAAGCAAACCACTCTGAAAAAAAAAAGCCTACAGCACCTGGTATTCCCAGGCGGTCTCCCATCCAGGTACTAACCAGGCCCGACCCTGCTTAACTTCTGAGATCGGACGAGATCAGGTGCTTTCAGGGTGGTATGTGGCCGTAGGCTCTAGGAGCACTGGTTTTGGGCCTCTTAGCTTTCTTCGCTCAGCTTCAGTACAAGCAAGCAAACCACTCTGAAAAAAAAAAGCCTACAGCACCTGGTATTCCCAGGCGGTCTCCCATCCAGGTACTAACCAGGCCCGACCCTGCTTAACTTCTGAGATCGGACGAGATCAGGTGCTTTCAGGGTGGTATGGCCGTAGGCTCTAGGAGCACTGGTTTTGGGCCTCTTAGCTTTCTTCGCTCAGCTTCAGTACAAGCAAGCAAACCACTCTGAAAAAAAAAAGCCTACAGCACCTGGTATTCCCAGGCGGTCTCCCATCCAGGTACTAACCAGGCCCGACCCTGCTTAACTTCTGAGATCGGACGAGATCAGGTGCTTTCAGGGTGGTATGGCCGTAGGCTCTAGGAGCACTGGTTTTGGGCCTCTTAGCTTTCTTCGCTCAGCTTCAGTACAAGCAAGCAAACCACTCTGAAAAAAAAAAGCCTACAGCACCTGGTATTCCCAGGCGGTCTCCCATCCAGGTACTAACCAGGCCCGACCCTGCTTAACTTCTGAGATCGGACGAGATCAGGTGCTTTCAGGGTGGTATGGCCGTAGGCTCTAGGAGCACTGGTTTTGGGCCTCTTAGCTTTCTTCGCTCAGCTTCAGTACAAGCAAGCAAACCACTCTGAAAAAAAAAAGCCTACAGCACCTGGTATTCCCAGGCGGTCTCCCATCCAGGTACTAACCAGGCCCGACCCTGCTTAACTTCTGAGATCGGACGAGATCAGGTGCTTTCAGGGTGGTATGGCCGTAGGCTCTAGGAGCACTGGTTTTGGGCCTCTTAGCTTTCTTCGCTCAGCTTCAGTACAAGCAAGCAAACCACTCTGAAAAAAAAAAGCCTACAGCACCTGGTATTCCCAGGCGGTCTCCCATCCAGGTACTAACCAGGCCCGACCCTGCTTAACTTCTGAGATCGGACGAGATCAGGTGCTTTCAGGGTGGTATGGCCGTAGGCTCTAGGAGCACTGGTTTTGGGCCTCTTAGCTTTCTTCGCTCAGCTTCAGTACAAGCAAGCAAACCACTCTGAAAAAAAAAAGCCTACAGCACCTGGTATTCCCAGGCGGTCTCCCATCCAGGTACTAACCAGGCCCGACCCTGCTTAACTTCTGAGATCGGACGAGATCAGGTGCTTTCAGGGTGGTATGGCCGTAGGCTCTAGGAGCACTGGTTTTGGGCCTCTTAGCTTTCTTCGCTCAGCTTCAGTACAAGCAAGCAAACCACTCTGAAAAAAAAAAGCCTACAGCACCTGGTATTCCCAGGCGGTCTCCCATCCAGGTACTAACCAGGCCCGACCCTGCTTAACTTCTGAGATCGGACGAGATCAGGTGCTTTCAGGGTGGTATGGCCGTAGGCTCTAGGAGCACTGGTTTTGGGCCTCTTAGCTTTCTTCGCTCAGCTTCAGTACAAGCAAGCAAACCACTCTGAAAAAAAAAAGCCTACAGCACCTGGTATTCCCAGGCGGTCTCCCATCCAGGTACTAACCAGGCCCGACCCTGCTTAACTTCTGAGATCGGACGAGATCAGGTGCTTTCAGGGTGGTATGGCCGTAGGCTCTAGGAGCACTGGTTTTGGGCCTCTTAGCTTTCTTCGCTCAGCTTCAGTACAAGCAAGCAAACCACTCTGAAAAAAAAAAGCCTACAGCACCTGGTATTCCCAGGCGGTCTCCCATCCAGGTACTAACCAGGCCCGACCCTGCTTAACTTCTGAGATCGGACGAGATCAGGTGCTTTCAGGGTGGTATGGCCGTAGGCTCTAGGAGCACTGGTTTTGGGCCTCTTAGCTTTCTTCGCTCAGCTTCAGTACAAGCAAGCAAACCACTCTGAAAAAAAAAAGCCTACAGCACCTGGTATTCCCAGGCGGTCTCCCATCCAGGTACTAACCAGGCCCGACCCTGCTTAACTTCTGAGATCGGACGAGATCAGGTGCTTTCAGGGTGGTATGGCCGTAGGCTCTAGGAGCACTGGTTTTGGGCCTCTTAGCTTTCTTCGCTCAGCTTCAGTACAAGCAAGCAAACCACTCTGAAAAAAAAAAGCCTACAGCACCTGGTATTCCCAGGCGGTCTCCCATCCAGGTACTAACCAGGCCCGACCCTGCTTAACTTCTGAGATCGGACGAGATCAGGTGCTTTCAGGGTGGTATGGCCGTAGGCTCTAGGAGCACTGGTTTTGGGCCTCTTAGCTTTCTTCGCTCAGCTTCAGTACAAGCAAGCAAACCACTCTGAAAAAAAAAAAAAGCCTACAGCACCTGGTATTCCCAGGCGGTCTCCCATCCAGGTACTAACCAGGCCCGACCCTGCTTAACTTCTGAGATCGGACGAGATCAGGTGCTTTCAGGGTGGTATGGCCGTAGGCTCTAGGAGCACTGGTTTTGGGCCTCTTAGCTTTCTTCGCTCAGCTTCAGTACAAGCAAGCAAACCACTCTGAAAAAAAAAAGCCTACAGCACCTGGTATTCCCAGGCGGTCTCCCATCCAGGTACTAACCAGGCCCGACCCTGCTTAACTTCTGAGATCGGACGAGATCAGGTGCTTTCAGGGTGGTATGGCCGTAGGCTCTAGGAGCACTGGTTTTGGGCCTCTTAGCTTTCTTCGCTCAGCTTCAGTACAAGCAAGCAAACCACTCTGAAAAAAAAAAGCCTACAGCACCTGGTATTCCCAGGCGGTCTCCCATCCAGGTACTAACCAGGCCCGACCCTGCTTAACTTCTGAGATCGGACGAGATCAGGTGCTTTCAGGGTGGTATGGCCGTAGGCTCTAGGAGCACTGGTTTTGGGCCTCTTAGCTTTCTTCGCTCAGCTTCAGTACAAGCAAGCAAACCACTCTGAAAAAAAAAAGCCTACAGCACCTGGTATTCCCAGGCGGTCTCCCATCCAGGTACTAACCAGGCCCGACCCTGCTTAACTTCTGAGATCGGACGAGATCAGGTGCTTTCAGGGTGGTATGGCCGTAGGCTCTAGGAGCACTGGTTTTGGGCCTCTTAGCTTTCTTCGCTCAGCTTCAGTACAAGCAAGCAAACCACTCTGAAAAAAAAAAGCCTACAGCACCTGGTATTCCCAGGCGGTCTCCCATCCAGGTACTAACCAGGCCCGACCCTGCTTAACTTCTGAGATCGGACGAGATCAGGTGCTTTCAGGGTGGTATGGCCGTAGGCTCTAGGAGCACTGGTTTTGGGCCTCTTAGCTTTCTTCGCTCAGCTTCAGTACAAGCAAGCAAACCACTCTGAAAAAAAAAAGCCTACAGCACCTGGTATTCCCAGGCGGTCTCCCATCCAGGTACTAACCAGGCCCGACCCTGCTTAACTTCTGAGATCGGACGAGATCAGGTGCTTTCAGGGTGGTATGGCCGTAGGCTCTAGGAGCACTGGTTTTGGGCCTCTTAGCTTTCTTCGCTCAGCTTCAGTACAAGCAAGCAAACCACTCTGAAAAAAAAAAGCCTACAGCACCTGGTATTCCCAGGCGGTCTCCCATCCAGGTACTAACCAGGCCCGACCCTGCTTAACTTCTGAGATCGGACGAGATCAGGTGCTTTCAGGGTGGTATGGCCGTAGGCTCTAGGAGCACTGGTTTTGGGCCTCTTAGCTTTCTTCGCTCAGCTTCAGTACAAGCAAGCAAACCACTCTGAAAAAAAAAAGCCTACAGCACCTGGTATTCCCAGGCGGTCTCCCATCCAGGTACTAACCAGGCCCGACCCTGCTTAACTTCTGAGATCGGACGAGATCAGGTGCTTTCAGGGTGGTATGGCCGTAGGCTCTAGGAGCACTGGTTTTGGGCCTCTTAGCTTTCTTCGCTCAGCTTCAGTACAAGCAAGCAAACCACTCTGAAAAAAAAAAGCCTACAGCACCTGGTATTCCCAGGCGGTCTCCCATCCAGGTACTAACCAGGCCCGACCCTGCTTAACTTCTGAGATCGGACGAGATCAGGTGCTTTCAGGGTGGTATGGCCGTAGGCTCTAGGAGCACTGGTTTTGGGCCTCTTAGCTTTCTTCGCTCAGCTTCAGTACAAGCAAGCAAACCACTCTGAAAAAAAAAAGCCTACAGCACCTGGTATTCCCAGGCGGTCTCCCATCCAGGTACTAACCAGGCCCGACCCTGCTTAACTTCTGAGATCGGACGAGATCAGGTGCTTTCAGGGTGGTATGGCCGTAGGCTCTAGGAGCACTGGTTTTGGGCCTCTTAGCTTTCTTCGCTCAGCTTCAGTACAAGCAAGCAAACCACTCTGAAAAAAAAAAGCCTACAGCACCTGGTATTCCCAGGCGGTCTCCCATCCAGGTACTAACCAGGCCCGACCCTGCTTAACTTCTGAGATCGGACGAGATCAGGTGCTTTCAGGGTGGTATGGCCGTAGGCTCTAGGAGCACTGGTTTTGGGCCTCTTAGCTTTCTTCGCTCAGCTTCAGTACAAGCAAGCAAACCACTCTGAAAAAAAAAAGCCTACAGCACCTGGTATTCCCAGGCGGTCTCCCATCCAGGTACTAACCAGGCCCGACCCTGCTTAACTTCTGAGATCGGACGAGATCAGGTGCTTTCAGGGTGGTATGGCCGTAGGCTCTAGGAGCACTGGTTTTGGGCCTCTTAGCTTTCTTCGCTCAGCTTCAGTACAAGCAAGCAAACCACTCTGAAAAAAAAAAGCCTACAGCACCTGGTATTCCCAGGCGGTCTCCCATCCAGGTACTAACCAGGCCCGACCCTGCTTAACTTCTGAGATCGGACGAGATCAGGTGCTTTCAGGGTGGTATGGCCGTAGGCTCTAGGAGCACTGGTTTTGGGCCTCTTAGCTTTCTTCGCTCAGCTTCAGTACAAGCAAGCAAACCACTCTGAAAAAAAAAAGCCTACAGCACCTGGTATTCCCAGGCGGTCTCCCATCCAGGTACTAACCAGGCCCGACCCTGCTTAACTTCTGAGATCGGACGAGATCAGGTGCTTTCAGGGTGGTATGGCCGTAGGCTCTAGGAGCACTGGTTTTGGGCCTCTTAGCTTTCTTCGCTCAGCTTCAGTACAAGCAAGCAAACCACTCTGAAAAAAAAAAGCCTACAGCACCTGGTATTCCCAGGCGGTCTCCCATCCAGGTACTAACCAGGCCCGACCCTGCTTAACTTCTGAGATCGGACGAGATCAGGTGCTTTCAGGGTGGTATGGCCGTAGGCTCTAGGAGCACTGGTTTTGGGCCTCTTAGCTTTCTTCGCTCAGCTTCAGTACAAGCAAGCAAACCACTCTGAAAAAAAAAAGCCTACAGCACCTGGTATTCCCAGGCGGTCTCCCATCCAGGTACTAACCAGGCCCGACCCTGCTTAACTTCTGAGATCGGACGAGATCAGGTGCTTTCAGGGTGGTATGGCCGTAGGCTCTAGGAGCACTGGTTTTGGGCCTCTTAGCTTTCTTCGCTCAGCTTCAGTACAAGCAAGCAAACCACTCTGAAAAAAAAAAGCCTACAGCACCTGGTATTCCCAGGCGGTCTCCCCTCCAGGTACTAACCAGGCCCGACCCTGCTTAACTTCTGAGATCGGACGAGATCAGGTGCTTTCAGGGTGGTATGGCCGTAGGCTCTAGGAGCACTGGTTTTGGGCCTCTTAGCTTTCTTCGCTCAGCTTCAGTACAAGCAAGCAAACCACTCTGAAAAAAAAAAGCCTACAGCACCTGGTATTCCCAGGCGGTCTCCCATCCAGGTACTAACCAGGCCCGACCCTGCTTAACTTCTGAGATCGGACGAGATCAGGTGCTTTCAGGGTGGTATGGCCGTAGGCTCTAGGAGCACTGGTTTTGGGCCTCTTAGCTTTCTTCGCTCAGCTTCAGTACAAGCAAGCAAACCACTCTGAAAAAAAAAAGCCTACAGCACCTGGTATTCCCAGGCGGTCTCCCATCCAGGTACTAACCAGGCCCGACCCTGCTTAACTTCTGAGATCGGACGAGATCAGGTGCTTTCAGGGTGGTATGGCCGTAGGCTCTAGGAGCACTGGTTTTGGGCCTCTTAGCTTTCTTCGCTCAGCTTCAGTACAAGCAAGCAAACCACTCTGAAAAAAAAAAGCCTACAGCACCTGGTATTCCCAGGCGGTCTCCCATCCAGGTACTAACCAGGCCCGACCCTGCTTAACTTCTGAGATCGGACGAGATCAGGTGCTTTCAGGGTGGTATGGCCGTAGGCTCTAGGAGCACTGGTTTTGGGCCTCTTAGCTTTCTTCGCTCAGCTTCAGTACAAGCAAGCAAACCACTCTGAAAAAAAAAAGCCTACAGCACCTGGTATTCCCAGGCGGTCTCCCATCCAGGTACTAACCAGGCCCGACCCTGCTTAACTTCTGAGATCGGACGAGATCAGGTGCTTTCAGGGTGGTATGGCCGTAGGCTCTAGGAGCACTGGTTTTGGGCCTCTTAGCTTTCTTCGCTCAGCTTCAGTACAAGCAAGCAAACCACTCTGAAAAAAAAAAGCCTACAGCACCTGGTATTCCCAGGCGGTCTCCCATCCAGGTACTAACCAGGCCCGACCCTGCTTAACTTCTGAGATCGGACGAGATCAGGTGCTTTCAGGGTGGTATGGCCGTAGGCTCTAGGAGCACTGGTTTTGGGCCTCTTAGCTTTCTTCGCTCAGCTTCAGTACAAGCAAGCAAACCACTCTGAAAAAAAAAAGCCTACAGCACCTGGTATTCCCAGGCGGTCTCCCATCCAGGTACTAACCAGGCCCGACCCTGCTTAACTTCTGAGATCGGACGAGATCAGGTGCTTTCAGGGTGGTATGGCCGTAGGCTCTAGGAGCACTGGTTTTGGGCCTCTTAGCTTTCTTCGCTCAGCTTCAGTACAAGCAAGCAAACCACTCTGAAAAAAAAAAGCCTACAGCACCTGGTATTCCCAGGCGGTCTCCCATCCAGGTACTAACCAGGCCCGACCCTGCTTAACTTCTGAGATCGGACGAGATCAGGTGCTTTCAGGGTGGTATGGCCGTAGGCTCTAGGAGCACTGGTTTTGGGCCTCTTAGCTTTCTTCGCTCAGCTTCAGTACAAGCAAGCAAACCACTCTGAAAAAAAAAAGCCTACAGCACCTGGTATTCCCAGGCGGTCTCCCATCCAGGTACTAACCAGGCCCGACCCTGCTTAACTTCTGAGATCGGACGAGATCAGGTGCTTTCAGGGTGGTATGGCCGTAGGCTCTAGGAGCACTGGTTTTGGGCCTCTTAGCTTTCTTCGCTCAGCTTCAGTACAAGCAAGCAAACCACTCTGAAAAAAAAAAGCCTACAGCACCTGGTATTCCCAGGCGGTCTCCCATCCAGGTACTAACCAGGCCCGACCCTGCTTAACTTCTGAGATCGGACGAGATCAGGTGCTTTCAGGGTGGTATGGCCGTAGGCTCTAGGAGCATTGGTTTTGGGCCTCTTAGCTTTCTTCGCTCAGCTTCAGTACAAGCAAGCAAACCACTCTGAAAAAAAAAAGCCTACAGCACCTGGTATTCCCAGGCGGTCTCCCATCCAGGTACTAACCAGGCCCGACCCTGCTTAACTTCTGAGATCGGACGAGATCAGGTGCTTTCAGGGTGGTATGGCCGTAGGCTCTAGGAGCACTGGTTTTGGGCCTCTTAGCTTTCTTCGCTCAGCTTCAGTACAAGCAAGCAAACCACTCTGAAAAAAAAAAGCCTACAGCACCTGGTATTCCCAGGCGGTCTCCCATCCAGGTACTAACCAGGCCCGACCCTGCTTAACTTCTGAGATCGGACGAGATCAGGTGCTTTCAGGGTGGTATGGCCGTAGGCTCTAGGAGCACTGGTTTTGGGCCTCTTAGCTTTCTTCGCTCAGCTTCAGTACAAGCAAGCAAACCACTCTGAAAAAAAAAAGCCTACAGCACCTGGTATTCCCAGGCGGTCTCCCATCCAGGTACTAACCAGGCCCGACCCTGCTTAACTTCTGAGATCGGACGAGATCAGGTGCTTTCAGGGTGGTATGGCCGTAGGCTCTAGGAGCACTGGTTTTGGGCCTCTTAGCTTTCTTCGCTCAGCTTCAGTACAAGCAAGCAAACCACTCTGAAAAAAAAAAGCCTACAGCACCTGGTATTCCCAGGCGGTCTCCCATCCAGGTACTAACCAGGCCCGACCCTGCTTAACTTCTGAGATCGGACGAGATCAGGTGCTTTCAGGGTGGTATGGCCGTAGGCTCTAGGAGCACTGGTTTTGGGCCTCTTAGCTTTCTTCGCTCAGCTTCAGTACAAGCAAGCAAACCACTCTGAAAAAAAAAAGCCTACAGCACCTGGTATTCCCAGGCGGTCTCCCATCCAGGTACTAACCAGGCCCGACCCTGCTTAACTTCTGAGATCGGACGAGATCAGGTGCTTTCAGGGTGGTATGGCCGTAGGCTCTAGGAGCACTGGTTTTGGGCCTCTTAGCTTTCTTCGCTCAGCTTCAGTACAAGCAAGCAAACCACTCTGAAAAAAAAAAGCCTACAGCACCTGGTATTCCCAGGCGGTCTCCCATCCAGGTACTAACCAGGCCCGACCCTGCTTAACTTCTGAGATCGGACGAGATCAGGTGCTTTCAGGGTGGTATGGCCGTAGGCTCTAGGAGCACTGGTTTTGGGCCTCTTAGCTTTCTTCGCTCAGCTTCAGTACAAGCAAGCAAACCACTCTGAAAAAAAAAAGCCTACAGCACCTGGTATTCCCAGGCGGTCTCCCATCCAGGTACTAACCAGGCCCGACCCTGCTTAACTTCTGAGATCGGACGAGATCAGGTGCTTTCAGGGTGGTATGGCCGTAGGCTCTAGGAGCACTGGTTTTGGGCCTCTTAGCTTTCTTCGCTCAGCTTCAGTACAAGCAAGCAAACCACTCTGAAAAAAAAAAGCCTACAGCACCTGGTATTCCCAGGCGGTCTCCCATCCAGGTACTAACCAGGCCCGACCCTGCTTAACTTCTGAGATCGGACGAGATCAGGTGCTTTCAGGGTGGTATGGCCGTAGGCTCTAGGAGCACTGGTTTTGGGCCTCTTAGCTTTCTTCGCTCAGCTTCAGTACAAGCAAGCAAACCACTCTGAAAAAAAAAAGCCTACAGCACCTGGTATTCCCAGGCGGTCTCCCATCCAGGTACTAACCAGGCCCGACCCTGCTTAACTTCTGAGATCGGACGAGATCAGGTGCTTTCAGGGTGGTATGGCCGTAGGCTCTAGGAGCACTGGTTTTGGGCCTCTTAGCTTTCTTCGCTCAGCTTCAGTACAAGCAAGCAAACCACTCTGAAAAAAAAAAGCCTACAGCACCTGGTATTCCCAGGCGGTCTCCCATCCAGGTACTAACCAGGCCCGACCCTGCTTAACTTCTGAGATCGGACGAGATCAGGTGCTTTCAGGGTGGTATGGCCGTAGGCTCTAGGAGCACTGGTTTTGGGCCTCTTAGCTTTCTTCGCTCAGCTTCAGTACAAGCAAGCAAACCACTCTGAAAAAAAAAAGCCTACAGCACCTGGTATTCCCAGGCGGTCTCCCATCCAGGTACTAACCAGGCCCGACCCTGCTTAACTTCTGAGATCGGACGAGATCAGGTGCTTTCAGGGTGGTATGGCCGTAGGCTCTAGGAGCACTGGTTTTGGGCCTCTTAGCTTTCTTCGCTCAGCTTCAGTACAAGCAAGCAAACCACTCTGAAAAAAAAAAGCCTACAGCACCTGGTATTCCCAGGCGGTCTCCCATCCAGGTACTAACCAGGCCCGACCCTGCTTAACTTCTGAGATCGGACGAGATCAGGTGCTTTCAGGGTGGTATGGCCGTAGGCTCTAGGAGCACTGGTTTTGGGCCTCTTAGCTTTCTTCGCTCAGCTTCAGTACAAGCAAGCAAACCACTCTGAAAAAAAAAAGCCTACAGCACCTGGTATTCCCAGGCGGTCTCCCATCCAGGTACTAACCAGGCCCGACCCTGCTTAACTTCTGAGATCGGACGAGATCAGGTGCTTTCAGGGTGGTATGGCCGTAGGCTCTAGGAGCACTGGTTTTGGGCCTCTTAGCTTTCTTCGCTCAGCTTCAGTACAAGCAAGCAAACCACTCTGAAAAAAAAAAGCCTACAGCACCTGGTATTCCCAGGCGGTCTCCCATCCAGGTACTAACCAGGCCCGACCCTGCTTAACTTCTGAGATCGGACGAGATCAGGTGCTTTCAGGGTGGTATGGCCGTAGGCTCTAGGAGCACTGGTTTTGGGCCTCTTAGCTTTCTTCGCTCAGCTTCAGTACAAGCAAGCAAACCACTCTGAAAAAAAAAAGCCTACAGCACCTGGTATTCCCAGGCGGTCTCCCATCCAGGTACTAACCAGGCCCGACCCTGCTTAACTTCTGAGATCGGACGAGATCAGGTGCTTTCAGGGTGGTATGGCCGTAGGCTCTAGGAGCACTGGTTTTGGGCCTCTTAGCTTTCTTCGCTCAGCTTCAGTACAAGCAAGCAAACCACTCTGAAAAAAAAAAGCCTACAGCACCTGGTATTCCCAGGCGGTCTCCCATCCAGGTACTAACCAGGCCCGACCCTGCTTAACTTCTGAGATCGGACGAGATCAGGTGCTTTCAGGGTGGTATGGCCGTAGGCTCTAGGAGCACTGGTTTTGGGCCTCTTAGCTTTCTTCGCTCAGCTTCAGTACAAGCAAGCAAACCACTCTGAAAAAAAAAAGCCTACAGCACCTGGTATTCCCAGGCGGTCTCCCATCCAGGTACTAACCAGGCCCGACCCTGCTTAACTTCTGAGATCGGACGAGATCAGGTGCTTTCAGGGTGGTATGGCCGTAGGCTCTAGGAGCACTGGTTTTGGGCCTCTTAGCTTTCTTCGCTCAGCTTCAGTACAAGCAAGCAAACCACTCTGAAAAAAAAAAGCCTACAGCACCTGGTATTCCCAGGCGGTCTCCCATCCAGGTACTAACCAGGCCCGACCCTGCTTAACTTCTGAGATCGGACGAGATCAGGTGCTTTCAGGGTGGTATGGCCGTAGGCTCTAGGAGCACTGGTTTTGGGCCTCTTAGCTTTCTTCGCTCAGCTTCAGTACAAGCAAGCAAACCACTCTGAAAAAAAAAAGCCTACAGCACCTGGTATTCCCAGGCGGTCTCCCATCCAGGTACTAACCAGGCCCGACCCTGCTTAACTTCTGAGATCGGACGAGATCAGGTGCTTTCAGGGTGGTATGGCCGTAGGCTCTAGGAGCACTGGTTTTGGGCCTCTTAGCTTTCTTCGCTCAGCTTCAGTACAAGCAAGCAAACCACTCTGAAAAAAAAAAGCCTACAGCACCTGGTATTCCCAGGCGGTCTCCCATCCAGGTACTAACCAGGCCCGACCCTGCTTAACTTCTGAGATCGGACGAGATCAGGTGCTTTCAGGGTGGTATGGCCGTAGGCTCTAGGAGCACTGGTTTTGGGCCTCTTAGCTTTCTTCGCTCAGCTTCAGTACAAGCAAGCAAACCACTCTGAAAAAAAAAAGCCTACAGCACCTGGTATTCCCAGGCGGTCTCCCATCCAGGTACTAACCAGGCCCGACCCTGCTTAACTTCTGAGATCGGACGAGATCAGGTGCTTTCAGGGTGGTATGGCCGTAGGCTCTAGGAGCACTGGTTTTGGGCCTCTTAGCTTTCTTCGCTCAGCTTCAGTACAAGCAAGCAAACCACTCTGAAAAAAAAAAGCCTACAGCACCTGGTATTCCCAGGCGGTCTCCCATCCAGGTACTAACCAGGCCCGACCCTGCTTAACTTCTGAGATCGGACGAGATCAGGTGCTTTCAGGGTGGTATGGCCGTAGGCTCTAGGAGCACTGGTTTTGGGCCTCTTAGCTTTCTTCGCTCAGCTTCAGTACAAGCAAGCAAACCACTCTGAAAAAAAAAAGCCTACAGCACCTGGTATTCCCAGGCGGTCTCCCATCCAGGTACTAACCAGGCCCGACCCTGCTTAACTTCTGAGATCGGACGAGATCAGGTGCTTTCAGGGTGGTATGGCCGTAGGCTCTAGGAGCACTGGTTTTGGGCCTCTTAGCTTTCTTCGCTCAGCTTCAGTACAAGCAAGCAAACCACTCTGAAAAAAAAAAGCCTACAGCACCTGGTATTCCCAGGCGGTCTCCCATCCAGGTACTAACCAGGCCCGACCCTGCTTAACTTCTGAGATCGGACGAGATCAGGTGCTTTCAGGGTGGTATGGCCGTAGGCTCTAGGAGCACTGGTTTTGGGCCTCTTAGCTTTCTTCGCTCAGCTTCAGTACAAGCAAGCAAACCACTCTGAAAAAAAAAAGCCTACAGCACCTGGTATTCCCAGGCGGTCTCCCATCCAGGTACTAACCAGGCCCGACCCTGCTTAACTTCTGAGATCGGACGAGATCAGGTGCTTTCAGGGTGGTATGGCCGTAGGCTCTAGGAGCACTGGTTTTGGGCCTCTTAGCTTTCTTCGCTCAGCTTCAGTACAAGCAAGCAAACCACTCTGAAAAAAAAAAGCCTACAGCACCTGGTATTCCCAGGCGGTCTCCCATCCAGGTACTAACCAGGCCCGACCCTGCTTAACTTCTGAGATCGGACGAGATCAGGTGCTTTCAGGGTGGTATGGCCGTAGGCTCTAGGAGCACTGGTTTTGGGCCTCTTAGCTTTCTTCGCTCAGCTTCAGTACAAGCAAGCAAACCACTCTGAAAAAAAAAAGCCTACAGCACCTGGTATTCCCAGGCGGTCTCCCATCCAGGTACTAACCAGGCCCGACCCTGCTTAACTTCTGAGATCGGACGAGATCAGGTGCTTTCAGGGTGGTATGGCCGTAGGCTCTAGGAGCACTGGTTTTGGGCCTCTTAGCTTTCTTCGCTCAGCTTCAGTACAAGCAAGCAAACCACTCTGAAAAAAAAAAGCCTACAGCACCTGGTATTCCCAGGCGGTCTCCCATCCAGGTACTAACCAGGCCCGACCCTGCTTAACTTCTGAGATCGGACGAGATCAGGTGCTTTCAGGGTGGTATGGCCGTAGGCTCTAGGAGCACTGGTTTTGGGCCTCTTAGCTTTCTTCGCTCAGCTTCAGTACAAGCAAGCAAACCACTCTGAAAAAAAAAAGCCTACAGCACCTGGTATTCCCAGGCGGTCTCCCATCCAGGTACTAACCAGGCCCGACCCTGCTTAACTTCTGAGATCGGACGAGATCAGGTGCTTTCAGGGTGGTATGGCCGTAGGCTCTAGGAGCACTGGTTTTGGGCCTCTTAGCTTTCTTCGCTCAGCTTCAGTACAAGCAAGCAAACCACTCTGAAAAAAAAAAGCCTACAGCACCTGGTATTCCCAGGCGGTCTCCCATCCAGGTACTAACCAGGCCCGACCCTGCTTAACTTCTGAGATCGGACGAGATCAGGTGCTTTCAGGGTGGTATGGCCGTAGGCTCTAGGAGCACTGGTTTTGGGCCTCTTAGCTTTCTTCGCTCAGCTTCAGTACAAGCAAGCAAACCACTCTGAAAAAAAAAAGCCTACAGCACCTGGTATTCCCAGGCGGTCTCCCATCCAGGTACTAACCAGGCCCGACCCTGCTTAACTTCTGAGATCGGACGAGATCAGGTGCTTTCAGGGTGGTATGGCCGTAGGCTCTAGGAGCACTGGTTTTGGGCCTCTTAGCTTTCTTCGCTCAGCTTCAGTACAAGCAAGCAAACCACTCTGAAAAAAAAAAGCCTACAGCACCTGGTATTCCCAGGCGGTCTCCCATCCAGGTACTAACCAGGCCCGACCCTGCTTAACTTCTGAGATCGGACGAGATCAGGTGCTTTCAGGGTGGTATGGCCGTAGGCTCTAGGAGCACTGGTTTTGGGCCTCTTAGCTTTCTTCGCTCAGCTTCAGTACAAGCAAGCAAACCACTCTGAAAAAAAAAAGCCTACAGCACCTGGTATTCCCAGGCGGTCTCCCATCCAGGTACTAACCAGGCCCGACCCTGCTTAACTTCTGAGATCGGACGAGATCAGGTGCTTTCAGGGTGGTATGGCCGTAGGCTCTAGGAGCACTGGTTTTGGGCCTCTTAGCTTTCTTCGCTCAGCTTCAGTACAAGCAAGCAAACCACTCTGAAAAAAAAAAGCCTACAGCACCTGGTATTCCCAGGCGGTCTCCCATCCAGGTACTAACCAGGCCCGACCCTGCTTAACTTCTGAGATCGGACGAGATCAGGTGCTTTCAGGGTGGTATGGCCGTAGGCTCTAGGAGCACTGGTTTTGGGCCTCTTAGCTTTCTTCGCTCAGCTTCAGTACAAGCAAGCAAACCACTCTGAAAAAAAAAAGCCTACAGCACCTGGTATTCCCAGGCGGTCTCCCATCCAGGTACTAACCAGGCCCGACCCTGCTTAACTTCTGAGATCGGACGAGATCAGGTGCTTTCAGGGTGGTATGGCCGTAGGCTCTAGGAGCACTGGTTTTGGGCCTCTTAGCTTTCTTCGCTCAGCTTCAGTACAAGCAAGCAAACCACTCTGAAAAAAAAAAGCCTACAGCACCTGGTATTCCCAGGCGGTCTCCCATCCAGGTACTAACCAGGCCCGACCCTGCTTAACTTCTGAGATCGGACGAGATCAGGTGCTTTCAGGGTGGTATGGCCGTAGGCTCTAGGAGCACTGGTTTTGGGCCTCTTAGCTTTCTTCGCTCAGCTTCAGTACAAGCAAGCAAACCACTCTGAAAAAAAAAAGCCTACAGCACCTGGTATTCCCAGGCGGTCTCCCATCCAGGTACTAACCAGGCCCGACCCTGCTTAACTTCTGAGATCGGACGAGATCAGGTGCTTTCAGGGTGGTATGGCCGTAGGCTCTAGGAGCACTGGTTTTGGGCCTCTTAGCTTTCTTCGCTCAGCTTCAGTACAAGCAAGCAAACCACTCTGAAAAAAAAAAGCCTACAGCACCTGGTATTCCCAGGCGGTCTCCCATCCAGGTACTAACCAGGCCCGACCCTGCTTAACTTCTGAGATCGGACGAGATCAGGTGCTTTCAGGGTGGTATGGCCGTAGGCTCTAGGAGCACTGGTTTTGGGCCTCTTAGCTTTCTTCGCTCAGCTTCAGTACAAGCAAGCAAACCACTCTGAAAAAAAAAAGCCTACAGCACCTGGTATTCCCAGGCGGTCTCCCATCCAGGTACTAACCAGGCCCGACCCTGCTTAACTTCTGAGATCGGACGAGATCAGGTGCTTTCAGGGTGGTATGGCCGTAGGCTCTAGGAGCACTGGTTTTGGGCCTCTTAGCTTTCTTCGCTCAGCTTCAGTACAAGCAAGCAAACCACTCTGAAAAAAAAAAGCCTACAGCACCTGGTATTCCCAGGCGGTCTCCCATCCAGGTACTAACCAGGCCCGACCCTGCTTAACTTCTGAGATCGGACGAGATCAGGTGCTTTCAGGGTGGTATGGCCGTAGGCTCTAGGAGCACTGGTTTTGGGCCTCTTAGCTTTCTTCGCTCAGCTTCAGTACAAGCAAGCAAACCACTCTGAAAAAAAAAAGCCTACAGCACCTGGTATTCCCAGGCGGTCTCCCATCCAGGTACTAACCAGGCCCGACCCTGCTTAACTTCTGAGATCGGACGAGATCAGGTGCTTTCAGGGTGGTATGGCCGTAGGCTCTAGGAGCACTGGTTTTGGGCCTCTTAGCTTTCTTCGCTCAGCTTCAGTACAAGCAAGCAAACCACTCTGAAAAAAAAAAGCCTACAGCACCTGGTATTCCCAGGCGGTCTCCCATCCAGGTACTAACCAGGCCCGACCCTGCTTAACTTCTGAGATCGGACGAGATCAGGTGCTTTCAGGGTGGTATGGCCGTAGGCTCTAGGAGCACTGGTTTTGGGCCTCTTAGCTTTCTTCGCTCAGCTTCAGTACAAGCAAGCAAACCACTCTGAAAAAAAAAAGCCTACAGCACCTGGTATTCCCAGGCGGTCTCCCATCCAGGTACTAACCAGGCCCGACCCTGCTTAACTTCTGAGATCGGACGAGATCAGGTGCTTTCAGGGTGGTATGGCCGTAGGCTCTAGGAGCACTGGTTTTGGGCCTCTTAGCTTTCTTCGCTCAGCTTCAGTACAAGCAAGCAAACCACTCTGAAAAAAAAAAGCCTACAGCACCTGGTATTCCCAGGCGGTCTCCCATCCAGGTACTAACCAGGCCCGACCCTGCTTAACTTCTGAGATCGGACGAGATCAGGTGCTTTCAGGGTGGTATGGCCGTAGGCTCTAGGAGCACTGGTTTTGGGCCTCTTAGCTTTCTTCGCTCAGCTTCAGTACAAGCAAGCAAACCACTCTGAAAAAAAAAAGCCTACAGCACCTGGTATTCCCAGGCGGTCTCCCATCCAGGTACTAACCAGGCCCGACCCTGCTTAACTTCTGAGATCGGACGAGATCAGGTGCTTTCAGGGTGGTATGGCCGTAGGCTCTAGGAGCACTGGTTTTGGGCCTCTTAGCTTTCTTCGCTCAGCTTCAGTACAAGCAAGCAAACCACTCTGAAAAAAAAAAGCCTACAGCACCTGGTATTCCCAGGCGGTCTCCCATCCAGGTACTAACCAGGCCCGACCCTGCTTAACTTCTGAGATCGGACGAGATCAGGTGCTTTCAGGGTGGTATGGCCGTAGGCTCTAGGAGCACTGGTTTTGGGCCTCTTAGCTTTCTTCGCTCAGCTTCAGTACAAGCAAGCAAACCACTCTGAAAAAAAAAAGCCTACAGCACCTGGTATTCCCAGGCGGTCTCCCATCCAGGTACTAACCAGGCCCGACCCTGCTTAACTTCTGAGATCGGACGAGATCAGGTGCTTTCAGGGTGGTATGGCCGTAGGCTCTAGGAGCACTGGTTTTGGGCCTCTTAGCTTTCTTCGCTCAGCTTCAGTACAAGCAAGCAAACCACTCTGAAAAAAAAAAGCCTACAGCACCTGGTATTCCCAGGCGGTCTCCCATCCAGGTACTAACCAGGCCCGACCCTGCTTAACTTCTGAGATCGGACGAGATCAGGTGCTTTCAGGGTGGTATGGCCGTAGGCTCTAGGAGCACTGGTTTTGGGCCTCTTAGCTTTCTTCGCTCAGCTTCAGTACAAGCAAGCAAACCACTCTGAAAAAAAAAAGCCTACAGCACCTGGTATTCCCAGGCGGTCTCCCATCCAGGTACTAACCAGGCCCGACCCTGCTTAACTTCTGAGATCGGACGAGATCAGGTGCTTTCAGGGTGGTATGGCCGTAGGCTCTAGGAGCACTGGTTTTGGGCCTCTTAGCTTTCTTCGCTCAGCTTCAGTACAAGCAAGCAAACCACTCTGAAAAAAAAAAGCCTACAGCACCTGGTATTCCCAGGCGGTCTCCCATCCAGGTACTAACCAGGCCCGACCCTGCTTAACTTCTGAGATCGGACGAGATCAGGTGCTTTCAGGGTGGTATGGCCGTAGGCTCTAGGAGCACTGGTTTTGGGCCTCTTAGCTTTCTTCGCTCAGCTTCAGTACAAGCAAGCAAACCACTCTGAAAAAAAAAAGCCTACAGCACCTGGTATTCCCAGGCGGTCTCCCATCCAGGTACTAACCAGGCCCGACCCTGCTTAACTTCTGAGATCGGACGAGATCAGGTGCTTTCAGGGTGGTATGGCCGTAGGCTCTAGGAGCACTGGTTTTGGGCCTCTTAGCTTTCTTCGCTCAGCTTCAGTACAAGCAAGCAAACCACTCTGAAAAAAAAAAGCCTACAGCACCTGGTATTCCCAGGCGGTCTCCCATCCAGGTACTAACCAGGCCCGACCCTGCTTAACTTCTGAGATCGGACGAGATCAGGTGCTTTCAGGGTGGTATGGCCGTAGGCTCTAGGAGCACTGGTTTTGGGCCTCTTAGCTTTCTTCGCTCAGCTTCAGTACAAGCAAGCAAACCACTCTGAAAAAAAAAAGCCTACAGCACCTGGTATTCCCAGGCGGTCTCCCATCCAGGTACTAACCAGGCCCGACCCTGCTTAACTTCTGAGATCGGACGAGATCAGGTGCTTTCAGGGTGGTATGGCCGTAGGCTCTAGGAGCACTGGTTTTGGGCCTCTTAGCTTTCTTCGCTCAGCTTCAGTACAAGCAAGCAAACCACTCTGAAAAAAAAAAGCCTACAGCACCTGGTATTCCCAGGCGGTCTCCCATCCAGGTACTAACCAGGCCCGACCCTGCTTAACTTCTGAGATCGGACGAGATCAGGTGCTTTCAGGGTGGTATGGCCGTAGGCTCTAGGAGCACTGGTTTTGGGCCTCTTAGCTTTCTTCGCTCAGCTTCAGTACAAGCAAGCAAACCACTCTGAAAAAAAAAAGCCTACAGCACCTGGTATTCCCAGGCGGTCTCCCATCCAGGTACTAACCAGGCCCGACCCTGCTTAACTTCTGAGATCGGACGAGATCAGGTGCTTTCAGGGTGGTATGGCCGTAGGCTCTAGGAGCACTGGTTTTGGGCCTCTTAGCTTTCTTCGCTCAGCTTCAGTACAAGCAAGCAAACCACTCTGAAAAAAAAAAGCCTACAGCACCTGGTATTCCCAGGCGGTCTCCCATCCAGGTACTAACCAGGCCCGACCCTGCTTAACTTCTGAGCGGACGAGATCAGGTGCTTTCAGGGTGGTATGGCCGTAGGCTCTAGGAGCACTGGTTTTGGGCCTCTTAGCTTTCTTCGCTCAGCTTCAGTACAAGCAAGCAAACCACTCTGAAAAAAAAAAGCCTACAGCACCTGGTATTCCCAGGCGGTCTCCCATCCAGGTACTAACCAGGCCCGACCCTGCTTAACTTCTGAGATCGGACGAGATCAGGTGCTTTCAGGGTGGTATGGCCGTAGGCTCTAGGAGCACTGGTTTTGGGCCTCTTAGCTTTCTTCGCTCAGCTTCAGTACAAGCAAGCAAACCACTCTGAAAAAAAAAAGCCTACAGCACCTGGTATTCCCAGGCGGTCTCCCATCCAGGTACTAACCAGGCCCGACCCTGCTTAACTTCTGAGATCGGACGAGATCAGGTGCTTTCAGGGTGGTATGGCCGTAGGCTCTAGGAGCACTGGTTTTGGGCCTCTTAGCTTTCTTCGCTCAGCTTCAGTACAAGCAAGCAAACCACTCTGAAAAAAAAAAGCCTACAGCACCTGGTATTCCCAGGCGGTCTCCCATCCAGGTACTAACCAGGCCCGACCCTGCTTAACTTCTGAGATCGGACGAGATCAGGTGCTTTCAGGGTGGTATGGCCGTAGGCTCTAGGAGCACTGGTTTTGGGCCTCTTAGCTTTCTTCGCTCAGCTTCAGTACAAGCAAGCAAACCACTCTGAAAAAAAAAAGCCTACAGCACCTGGTATTCCCAGGCGGTCTCCCATCCAGGTACTAACCAGGCCCGACCCTGCTTAACTTCTGAGATCGGACGAGATCAGGTGCTTTCAGGGTGGTATGGCCGTAGGCTCTAGGAGCACTGGTTTTGGGCCTCTTAGCTTTCTTCGCTCAGCTTCAGTACAAGCAAGCAAACCACTCTGAAAAAAAAAAGCCTACAGCACCTGGTATTCCCAGGCGGTCTCCCATCCAGGTACTAACCAGGCCCGACCCTGCTTAACTTCTGAGATCGGACGAGATCAGGTGCTTTCAGGGTGGTATGGGCCGTAGGCTCTAGGAG